>NW_028227280.1:5402705-5638424 GCF_978045245.1 Mus caroli
ATATGAGTGAGTTGCACTGAAAAACTTAGAATTTACTGAAAAACCCGCATTAGACGAAATGCACAGTGTAGTACATTGTATATGAGTGAGTTGCACTGAAAAACTTAGAATTTAAGAAACGCACAGTGTAGTACATAGTATATGAGTGAGTTGCACTGAAAAACTTAGAATATAAGAAACGCACAGTTTAGTACATTGTATATGAGTGAGTTGCACTGAAAAACTTAGAATATACGAAACGCACAGTGTAGTACATAGTATATGAGTGAGTTGCACTGAAAAACTTAGAATATAAGAAACGCACAGTGTAGTACATAGTATATGAGTGAGTTGCCCTGAAAAACTTAGAATATAAGAAATGCACAGTGTAGTACATAGTATATGAGTGAGTTGCACTGAAAAACTTAGAATTTACTGAAAAACCCGCATTACACGAAATGCACAGTGTAGTACATAGTATATGAGTGATTTGCACTGAAAAACTTAGAATATAAGAAACGCACAGTGTAGTACATAGTATATGAGTGAGTTGCACTGAAAAACTTAGAATATAAGAAACGCACAGTGTAGTACATAGTATATGAGTGAGTTGCACTGAAAAACTTAGAATATAAGAAACGCACAGTGTAGTACATAGTATATGAGTGAGTTGCACTGAAAAACTTAGAATATAAGAAACGCACAGTGTAGTACATAGTATATGAGTGAGTTGCACTCAAAAACTTAGAATATGAGAAACGCACAGTGTAGTACATAGTATATGAGTGAGTTGCACTGAAAAACTTAGAATTTACTGAAAAACCCGCATTACACGAAATGCACAGTGTAGTACATAGTATATGAGTGAGTTGCACTGAAAAACTTAGAATATAAGAAACGCACAGTGTAGTACATAGTATATGAGTGAGTTGCACTGAAAAACTTAGAATATAAGAAACGCACAGTGTAGTACATAGTATATGAGTGAGTTGCACTGAAAAACTTAGAATATAAGAAACGCACACTGTAGTACATAGTAATGAGTGAGTTGCACTGAAAAAACTTAGAATTTAAGAAACGCACAGTGTAGTACATAGTATATGAGTGAGTTGCACTGAAAAACTTAGAATATAAGAAACGCACAATGTAGTACATAGTATATGAGTGAATTGCACTGAAAAACTTAGAATTTACTGAAAAACCCGCATTAGACGAAATGCACAGGGTAGTACATTGTATATGAGTGAGTTGCACTGAAAAACTTAGAATTTACTGAAAAACCCGCATTATACGAAATGCACAGTGTAGTACATTGTATATGAGTGAGTTGCACTGAAAAACTTAGAATTTACTGAAAAACCCGCATTAGACGAAATGCACAGTGTAGTACATTGTATATGAGTGAGTTGCACTGAAAAACTTAGAATTTACTGAAAAACCCGCATTAGACGAAATGCACAGTGTAGTACATAGTATATGAGTGAGTTGCATGAAAAACTTAGAATTTAAGAAACGCACAGTGTAGTACATAGTATATGAGTGAGTTGCACTCAAAAACTTAGAATATAAGAAACGCACAGTGTAGTACATAGTATATGAGTGAGTTGCACTGAAAAACTTAGAATTTAAGAAACGCACAGTGTAGTACATAGTATATGAGTGAGTTGCACTGAAAAACTTAGAATATAAGAAACGCACAGTGTAGTACATAGTATATGAGTGAGTTGCACTGAAAAACTTAGAATATAAGAAACGCACAGTGTAGTACATAGTATATGAGTGAGTTGCACTGAAAAACTTAGAATATAAGAAACGCACATATAGTACATAGTATATGAATGAGTTGCACTGAAAAACTTAGAATTTACTGAAAAACCCGCAATACACGAAATGCACAGTGTAGTACATAGTATATGAGTGAGTTGCACTGAAAAACTTAGAATATAAGAAACGCACAGTGTAGTACATAGTATATGAGTGAGTTGCACTGAAAAACTTAGAATATAAGAAACGCACAGTGTAGTACATAGTATATGAGTGAGTTGCACTGAAAACTTAGAATATAAGAAACGCACAGTGTAGTACATAGTATATGAGTGAGTTGCACTGAAAAACTTAGAATATAAGAAACGCACAGTGTAGTACATAGTATATGAGTGAGTTGCACTGAAAAACTTAGAATTTACTGAAAAACCCGCATTACACGTAATGCACAGTGTAGTACATAGTATATGAGTGATTTGCACTGAAAAACTTAGAATATAAGAAACGCACAGTGTAGTACATAGTATATGAGTGAGTTGCACTGAAAAACTTAGAATATAAGAAACGCACAGTGTAGTACATAGTATATGAGTGAGTTGCACTGAAAAACTTAGAATATAAGAAACGCACAGTGTAGTACATAGTATATGAGTGAGTTGCACTGAAAAACTTAGAATATAAGAAACGCAAGTGTAGTACATAGTATATGAGTGAGTTGCACTGAAAAACTTAGAATATAAGAAACGCACAGTGTAGTACATAGTATATGAGTGAGTTGCACTGAAAAACTTAGAATATAAGAAACGCACAGTATAGTACATAGTATATGAGTGAGTTGCACTGAAAAACTTAGAATATTAGAAACACACAGTGTAGTACATAGTATATGAGTGAGTTGCACTGAAAAACTTAGAATATAAGAAACGCACAGTGTAGTACATAGTATATGAGTAAGTTGCACTGAAAAACTTAGAATATAAGAAACGCACAGTGTAGTACATAGTATATGAGTGAGTTGCACTGAAAAACTTAGAATATAAGAAACGCACAGTGTAGTACATAGTATATGAGTGAGTTGCACTGAAAAACTTAGAATATAAGAAACGCACAGTGTAGTACATAGTATATGAGTGAGTTGCACTGAAAAACTTAGAATATAAGAAACGCACAGTGTAGTACATAGTATATGAGTGAGTTGCACTGAAAAACTTAGAATTTACTGAAAAACCCGCATTACACGAAATGCACAGTGTAGTACATAGTATATGAGTGAGTTGCACTGAAAAACTTAGAATATAAGAAACGCACAGTGTAGTACATAGTATATGAGTGAGTTGCACTGAAAAACTTAGAATATAAGAAACGCACAGTGTAGTACATAGTATATGAGTGAGTTGCACTGAAAAACTTAGAATATAAGAACCGCACAGTGTAGTACATAGTATATGAGTGAGTTGCACTGAAAAACTTAGAATATAAGAAACGCACAGTATAGTACATAGTATATGAGTGAGTTGCACTGAAAAACTTAGAATATAAGAAACGCACAGTGTAGTACATAGTATATGAGTGAGTTGCACTGAAAAACTTAGAATATAAGAAACGCACAGTGTAGTACATAGTATATGAGTGAGTTGCACTGAAAAACTTAGAATATAAGAAACGCACAGTGTAGTACATAGTTATGAGTGAGTTGCACTGAAAAACTTAGAATATAAGAAACGCACAGTGTAGTACATAGTATATGAGTGAGTTGCACTGAAAAACTTAGAATATAAGAAACGCACAGTGTAGTACATAGTATATGAGTGAGTTGCACTGAAAAACTTAGAATTTAAGAAACGCACAGTGTAGTACATAGTATATGAGTGAGTTGCACTGAAAAACTTAGAATATAAGAAACGCACAGTGTAGTACATAGTATATGAGTGAGTTGCACTGAAAAACTTAGAATATACGAAACGCACAGTGTAGTACATAGTATATGAGTGAGTTGCACTGAAAAACTTAGAATATAAGAAACGCACAGTGTAGTTACATAGTATATGAGTGAGTTGCACTGAAAAACTTAGAATATAAGAAACGCACAGTGTAGTACATAGTATATGAGTGAGTTGCACTGAAAAACTTAGAATATAAGAAACGCACAGTGTAGTACATAGTATATGAGTGAGTTGCACTGAAAAACTTAGAATATAAGAAACGCACAGTGTAGTACATAGTATATGAGTGAGTTGCACTGAAAAACTTAGAATATAAGAAACGCACAGTGTAGTACATAGTATATGAGTGAGTTGCACTGAAAAACTTAGAATATAAGAAACGCACAGTGTAGTACATAGTATATGAGTGAGTTGCACTGAAAAACTTAGAATATAAGAAACGCACAGTGTAGTACATAGTATATGAGTGAGTTGCACTGAAAAACTTAGAATATAAGAAACGCACAGTGTAGTACATAGTATATGAGTGAGTTGCACTGAAAAACTTAGAATATAAGAAACGCACAGTGTAGAACATAGTATATGAGTGAGTTGCACTGAAAAACTTAGAATATAAGAAACGCACAGTGTAGTACATAGTATATGAGTGAGTTGCACTGAAAAACTTAGAATATAAGAAACGCACAGTGTAGTACATAGTATATGAGTGAGTTGCACTGAAAAACTTAGAATATAAGAAACGCACAGTGTAGTACATAGTATATGAGTGAGTTGCACTGAAAAACTTAGAATTTACTGAAAAACCCGCATTACACGAAATGCACAGTGTAGTACATAGTATATGAGTGAGTTGCACTGAAAAACTTAGAATATAAGAAACGCACAGTGTAGTACATAGTATATGAGTGAGTTGCACTGAAAAACTTAGAATATAAGAAACGCACAGTGTAGTACATAGTATATGAGTGAGTTGCACTGAAAAACTTAGAATATAAGAAACGCACAGTGTAGTACATAGTATATGAGTGAGTTGCACTGAAAAACTTAGAATATAAGAAACGCACAGTGTAGTACATAGTATATGAGTGAGTTGCACTCAAAAACTTAGATTATGAGAAACGCACAGTGTAGTACATAGTATATGAGTGAGTTGCACTGAAAAACTTAGAATTTACTGAAAAACCCGCATTACACGAAATGCACAGTGTAGTACATAGTATATGAGTGAGTTGCACTGAAAAACTTAGAATATAAGAAACGCACAGTGTAGTACATAGTATATGAGTGAGTTGCACTGAAAAACTTAGAATATAAGAAACGCACAGTGTAGTACATAGTATATGAGTGAGTTGCACTGAAAAACTTAGAATATAAGAAACGCACACTGTAGTACATAGTATATGAGTGAGTTGCACTGAAAAACTTAGAATTTAAGAAACGCACAGTGTAGTACATAGTATATGAGTGAGTTGCACTGAAAAACTTAGAATATAAGAAACGCACAGTGTAGTACATAGTATATGAGTGAATTGCACTGAAAAACTTAGAATTTACTGAAAAACCCGCATTAGACGAAATGCACAGTGTAGTACATTGTATATGAGTGAGTTGCACTGAAAAACTTAGAATTTACTGAAAAACCCGCATTAGACGATATGCACAGTGTAGTACATTGTATATGAGTGAGTTGCACTGAAAAACTTAGAATTTACTGAAAAACCCGCATTAGACGAAATGCACAGTGTAGTACATTGTATATGAGTGAGTTGCACTGAAATACTTAGAATTTACTGAAAAACCCGCATTAGACGAAATGCACAGTGTAGTACATAGTATATGAGTGAGTTGCATGAAAAACTTAGAATTTAAGAAACGCACAGTGTAGTACATAGTATATGAGTGAGTTGCACTCAAAAACTTAGAATATAAGAAACGCACAGTGTAGTACATAGTATATGAGTGAGTTGCACTGAAAAACTTAGAATATAAGAAACGCACATATAGTACATAGTATATGAATGAGTTGCACTGAAAAACTTAGAATTTACTGAAAAACCCGCATTACACGAAATGCACAGTGTAGTACATAGTATATGAGTGAGTTGCACTGAAAAACTTAGAATATAAGAAACGCACAGTGTAGTACATAGTATATGAGTGAGTTGCACTGAAAAACTTAGAATATAAGAAACGCACAGTGTAGTACATAGTATATGAGTGAGTTGCACTGAAAAACTTAGAATATAAGAAACGCACAGTGTAGTACATAGTATATGAGTGAGTTGCACTGAAAAACTTAGAATAAAAGAAACGCACACTGTAGTACATAGTATATGAGTGAGTTGCACTGAAAAACTTAGAATTTAAGAAACGCACAGTGTAGTACATAGTATATGAGTGAGTTGCACTGAAAAACTTAGAATATAAGAAACGCACAGTGTAGTACATAGTATATGAGTGAATTGCACTGAAAAACTTAGAATTTACTGAAAAACCCGCATTAGACGAAATGCACAGTGTAGTACATTGTATATGAGTGAGTTGCACTGAAAAACTTAGAATTTACTGAAAAACCCGCATTAGACGAAATGCACAGTGTAGTACATTGTATATGAGTGAGTTGCACTGAAAAACTTAGAATTTACTGAAAAACCCGCATTAGACGAAATGCACAGTGTAGTACATTGTATATGAGTGAGTTGCACTGAAAAACTTAGAATTTACTGAAAAACCCGCATTAGACGAAATGCACAGTGTAGTACATAGTATATGAGTGAGTTGCATGAAAAACTTAGAATTTAAGAAACGCACAGTGTAGTACATAGTATATGAGTGAGTTGCACTCAAAAACTTAGAATATAAGAAACGCACAGTGTAGTACATAGTATATGAGTGAGTTGCACTGAAAAACTTAGAATTTAAGAAACGCACAGTGTTGTACATAGTATATGAGTGAGTTGCACTGAAAAACTTAGAATATAAGAAACGCACAGTGTAGTACATAGTATATGAGTGAGTTGCACTGAAAAACTTAGAATATAAGAAACGCACAGTGTAGTACATAGTATATGAGTGAGTTGCACTGAAAAACTTAGAATATAAGAAACGCACATATAGTACATAGTATATGAATGAGTTGCACTGAAAAACTTAGAATTTACTGAAAAACCCGCATTACACGAAATGCACAGTGTAGTACATAGTATATGAGTGAGTTGCACTGAAAAACTTAGAATATAAGAAACGCACAGTGTAGTACATAGTATATGAGTGAGTTGCACTGAAAAACTTAGAATTTAAGAAACGCACAGTGTAGTACATAGTATATGAGTGAGTTGCACTGAAAAACTTAGAATATAAGAAACGCACAGTGTAGTACATATTATATGAGTGAGTTGCACTGAAAAACTTAGAATATAAGAAACGCACAGTGTAGTACATAGTATATGAGTGAGTTGCACTGAAAAACTTAGAATATAAGAAACGCACATATAGTACATAGTATATGAGTGAGTTGCACTGAAAAACTTAGAATATAAGAAACGCACAGTGTAGTACATAGTATATGAGTGAGTTGCACTGAAAAACTTAGAATATAAGAAACGCACAGTGTAGTACATAGTATATGAGTGAGTTGCACTGAAAAACTTAGAATTTACTGAAAAACCCGCATTAGACGAAATGCACAGTGTAGTACATAGTATATGAGTGAGTTGCATGAAAAACTTAGAATTTAAGAAACGCACAGTGTAGTACATAGTATATGAGTGAGTTGCACTCAAAAACTTAGAATATAAGAAACGCACAGTGTAGTACATAGTATATGAGTGAGTTGCACTGAAAAACTTAGAATATAAGAAACGCACATATAGTACATAGTATATGAATGAGTTGCACTGAAAAACTTAGAATTTACTGAAAAACCCGCATTACACGAAATGCACAGTGTAGTACATAGTATATGAGTGAGTTGCACTGAAAAACTTAGAATATAAGAAACGCACAGTGTAGTACATAGTATATGAGTGAGTTGCACTGAAAAACTTAGAATATAAGAAACGCACAGTGTAGTACATAGTATATGAGTGAGTTGCACTGAAAAACTTAGAATATAAGAAACGCACAGTGTAGTACATAGTATATGAGTGAGTTGCACTGAAAAACTTAGAATATAAGAAACGCACACTGTAGTACATAGTATATGAGTGAGTTGCACTGAAAAACTTAGAATTTAAGAAACGCACAGTGTAGTACATAGTATATGAGTGAGTTGCACTGAAAAACTTAGAATATAAGAAACGCACAGTGTAGTACATAGTATATGAGTGAATTGCACTGAAAAACTTAGAATTTACTGAAAAACCCGCATTAGACGAAATGCACAGTGTAGTACATTGTATATGAGTGAGTTGCACTGAAAAACTTAGAATTTACTGAAAAACCCGCATTAGACGAAATGCACAGTGTAGTACATTGTATATGAGTGAGTTGCACTGAAAAACTTAGAATTTACTGAAAAACCCGCATTAGACGAAATGCACAGTGTAGTACATTGTATATGAATGAGTTGCACTGAAAAACTTAGAATTTACTGAAAAACCCGCATTACACGAAATGCACAGTGTAGTACATAGTATATGAGTGAGTTGCACTGAAAAACTTAGAATATAAGAAACGCACAGTGTAGTACATAGTATATGAGTGAATTGCACTGAAAAACTTAGAATTTACTGAAAAACCCGCATTAGACGAAATGCACAGTGTAGTACATTGTATATGAGTGAGTTGCACTGAAAAACTTAGAATTTACTGAAAAACCCGCATTAGACGAAATGCACAGTGTAGTACATTGTATATGAGTGAGTTGCACTGAAAAACTTAGAATTTACTGAAAAACCCGCATTAGACGAAATGCACAGTGTAGTACATTGTATATGAGTGAGTTGCACTGAAAAACTTAGAATTTACTGAAAAACCCGCATTAGACGAAATGCACAGTGTAGTACATAGTATATGAGTGAGTTGCATGAAAAACTTAGAATTTAAGAAACGCACAGTGTAGTACATAGTATATGAGTGAGTTGCACTCAAAAACTTAGAATATAAGAAACGCACAGTGTAGTACATAGTATATGAGTGAGTTGCACTGAAAAACTTAGAATTTAAGAAACGCACAGTGTAGTACATAGTATATGAGTGAGTTGCACTGAAAAACTTAGAATATAAGAAACGCACAGTGTAGTACATAGTATATGAGTGAGTTGCACTGAAAAACTTAGAATATAAGAAACGCACAGTGTAGTACATAGTATATGAGTGAGTTGCACTGAAAAACTTAGAATATAAGAAACGCACATATAGTACATAGTATATGAATGAGTTGCACTGAAAAACTTATAATTTACTGAAAAACCCGCAATACACGAAATGCACAGTGTAGTACATAGTATATGAGTGAGTTGCACTGAAAAACTTAGAATATAAGAAACGCACAGTGTAGTACATAGTATATGAGTGAGTTGCACTGAAAAACTTAGAATATAAGAAACGCACAGTGTAGTACATAGTATATGAGTGAGTTGCACTGAAAAACTTAGAATATAAGAAACGCACAGTGTAGTACATAGTATATGAGTGAGTTGCACTGAAAAACTTAGAATATAAGAAACGCACAGTGTAGTACATAGTATATGAGTGAGTTGCACTGAAAAACTTAGAATTTACTGAAAAACCCGCATTACACGTAATGCACAGTGTAGTACATAGTATATGAGTGAATTGCACTGAAAAACTTAGAATTTACTGAAAAACCCGCATTAGACGAAATGCACAGTGTAGTACATTGTATATGAGTGAGTTGCACTGAAAAACTTAGAATTTACTGAAAAACCCGCATTAGACGAAATGCACAGTGTAGTACATTGTATATGAGTGAGTTGCACTGAAAAACTTAGAATTTACTGAAAAACCCGCATTAGACGAAATGCACAGTGTAGTACATTGTATATGAGTGAGTTGCACTGAAAAACTTAGAATTTACTGAAAAACCCGCATTAGACGAAATGCACAGTGTAGTACATAGTATATGAGTGAGTTGCATGAAAAACTTAGAATTTAAGAAACGCACAGTGTAGTACATAGTATATGAGTGAGTTGCACTCAAAAACTTAGAATATAAGAAACGCACAGTGTAGTACATAGTATATGAGTGAGTTGCACTGAAAAACTTAGAATTTAAGAAACGCACAGTGTTGTACATAGTATATGAGTGAGTTGCACTGAAAAACTTAGAATATAAGAAACGCACAGTGTAGTACATAGTATATGAGTGAGTTGCACTGAAAAACTTAGAATATAAGAAACGCACAGTGTAGTACATAGTATATGAGTGAGTTGCACTGAAAAACTTAGAATATAAGAAACGCACATATAGTACATAGTATATGAATGAGTTGCACTGAAAAACTTAGAATTTACTGAAAAACCCGCATTACACGAAATGCACAGTGTAGTACATAGTATATGAGTGAGTTGCACTGAAAAACTTAGAATATAAGAAACGCACAGTGTAGTACATAGTATATGAGTGAGTTGCACTGAAAAACTTAGAATTTAAGAAATGCACAGTGTAGTACATAGTATATGAGTGAGTTGCACTGAAAAACTTAGAATATAAGAAACGCACAGTGTAGTACATATTATATGAGTGAGTTGCACTGAAAAACTTAGAATATAAGAAACGCACAGTGTAGTACATAGTATATGAGTGAGTTGCACTGAAAAACTTAGAATATAAGAAACGCACATATAGTACATAGTATATGAGTGAGTTGCACTGAAAAACTTAGAATATAAGAAACGCACAGTGTAGTACATAGTATATGAGTGAGTTGCACTGAAAAACTTAGAATATAAGAAACGCACAGTGTAGTACATAGTATATGAGTGAGTTGCACTGAAAAACTTAGAATTTACTGAAAAACCCGCATTAGACGAAATGCACAGTGTAGTACATAGTATATGAGTGAGTTGCATGAAAAACTTAGAATTTAAGAAACGCACAGTGTAGTACATAGTATATGAGTGAGTTGCACTCAAAAACTTAGAATATAAGAAACGCACAGTGTAGTACATAGTATATGAGTGAGTTGCACTGAAAAACTTAGAATATAAGAAACGCACATATAGTACATAGTATATGAATGAGTTGCACTGAAAAACTTAGAATTTACTGAAAAACCCGCATTACACGAAATGCACAGTGTAGTACATAGTATATGAGTGAGTTGCACTGAAAAACTTAGAATATAAGAAACGCACAGTGTAGTACATAGTATATGAGTGAGTTGCACTGAAAAACTTAGAATATAAGAAACGCACAGTGTAGTACATAGTATATGAGTGAGTTGCACTGAAAAACTTAGAATATAAGAAACGCACAGTGTAGTACATAGTATATGAGTGAGTTGCACTGAAAAACTTAGAATATAAGAAACGCACACTGTAGTACATAGTATATGAGTGAGTTGCACTGAAAAACTTAGAATTTAAGAAACGCACAGTGTAGTACATAGTATATGAGTGAGTTGCACTGAAAAACTTAGAATATAAGAAACGCACAGTGTAGTACATAGTATATGAGTGAATTGCACTGAAAAACTTAGAATTTACTGAAAAACCCGCATTAGACGAAATGCACAGTGTAGTACATTGTATATGAGTGAGTTGCACTGAAAAACTTAGAATTTACTGAAAAACCCGCATTAGACGAAATGCACAGTGTAGTACATTGTATATGAGTGAGTTGCACTGAAAAACTTAGAATTTACTGAAAAACCCGCATTAGACGAAATGCACAGTGTAGTACATTGTATATGAATGAGTTGCACTGAAAAACTTAGAATTTACTGAAAAACCCGCATTACACGAAATGCACAGTGTAGTACATAGTATATGAGTGAGTTGCACTGAAAAACTTAGAATATAAGAAACGCACAGTGTAGTACATAGTATATGAGTGAATTGCACTGAAAAACTTAGAATTTACTGAAAAACCCGCATTAGACGAAATGCACAGTGTAGTACATTGTATATGAGTGAGTTGCACTGAAAAACTTAGAATTTACTGAAAAACCCGCATTAGACGAAATGCACAGTGTAGTACATTGTATATGAGTGAGTTGCACTGAAAAACTTAGAATTTACTGAAAAACCCGCATTAGACGAAATGCACAGTGTAGTACATTGTATATGAGTGAGTTGCACTGAAAAACTTAGAATTTACTGAAAAACCCGCATTAGACGAAATGCACAGTGTAGTACATAGTATATGAGTGAGTTGCATGAAAAACTTAGAATTTAAGAAACGCACAGTGTAGTACATAGTATATGAGTGAGTTGCACTCAAAAACTTAGAATATAAGAAACGCACAGTGTAGTACATAGTATATGAGTGAGTTGCACTGAAAAACTTAGAATTTAAGAAACGCACAGTGTAGTACATAGTATATGAGTGAGTTGCACTGAAAAACTTAGAATATAAGAAACGCACAGTGTAGTACATAGTATATGAGTGAGTTGCACTGAAAAACTTAGAATATAAGAAACGCACAGTGTAGTACATAGTATATGAGTGAGTTGCACTGAAAAACTTAGAATATAAGAAACGCACATATAGTACATAGTATATGAATGAGTTGCACTGAAAAACTTATAATTTACTGAAAAACCCGCAATACACGAAATGCACAGTGTAGTACATAGTATATGAGTGAGTTGCACTGAAAAACTTAGAATATAAGAAACGCACAGTGTAGTACATAGTATATGAGTGAGTTGCACTGAAAAACTTAGAATATAAGAAACGCACAGTGTAGTACATAGTATATGAGTGAGTTGCACTGAAAAACTTAGAATATAAGAAACGCACAGTGTAGTACATAGTATATGAGTGAGTTGCACTGAAAAACTTAGAATATAAGAAACGCACAGTGTAGTACATAGTATATGAGTGAGTTGCACTGAAAAACTTAGAATTTACTGAAAAACCCGCATTACACGTAATGCACAGTGTAGTACATAGTATATGAGTGATTTGCACTGAAAAACTTAGAATATAAGAAACGCACAGTGTAGTACATAGTATATGAGTGAGTTGCACTGAAAAACTTAGAATATAAGAAACGCACAGTGTAGTACATAGTATATGAGTGAGTTGCACTGAAAAACTTAGAATATAAGAAACGCACAGTGTAGTACATAGTATATGAGTGAGTTGCACTGAAAAACTTAGAATATAAGAAACGCACAGTGTAGTACATAGTATATGAGTGAGTTGCACTGAAAAACTTAGAATATAAGAAACGCACAGTGTAGTACATAGTATATGAGTGAGTTGCACTGAAAAACTTAGAATATAAGAAACGCACAGTATAGTACATAGTATATGAGTGAGTTGCACTGAAAAACTTAGAATATTAGAAACACACAGTGTAGTACATAGTATATGAGTGAGTTGCACTGAAAAACTTAGAATATAAGAAACGCACAGTGTAGTACATAGTATATGAGTAAGTTGCACTGAAAAACTTAGAATATAAGAAACGCACAGTGTAGTACATAGTATATGAGTGAGTTGCACTGAAAAACTTAGAATATAAGAAACGCACAGTGTAGTACATAGTATATGAGTGAGTTGCACTGAAAAACTTAGAATATAAGAAACGCACAGTGTAGTACATAGTATATGAGTGAGTTGCACTGAAAAACTTAGAATATAAGAAACGCACAGTGTAGTACATAGTATATGAGTGAGTTGCACTGAAAAACTTAGAATTTACTGAAAAACCCGCATTACACGAAATGCACAGTGTAGTACATAGTATATGAGTGAGTTGCACTGAAAAACTTAGAATATAAGAAACGCACAGTGTAGTACATAGTATATGAGTGAGTTGCACTGAAAAACTTAGAATATAAGAAACGCACAGTGTAGTACATAGTATATGAGTGAGTTGCACTGAAAAACTTAGAATATAAGAACCGCACAGTGTAGTACATAGTATATGAGTGAGTTGCACTGAAAAACTTAGAATATAAGAAACGCACAGTATAGTACATAGTATATGAGTGAGTTGCACTGAAAAACTTAGAATATAAGAAACGCACAGTGTAGTACATAGTATATGAGTGAGTTGCACTGAAAAACTTAGAATATAAGAAACGCACAGTGTAGTACATAGTATATGAGTGAGTTGCACTGAAAAACTTAGAATATAAGAAACGCACAGTGTAGTACATAGTATATGAGTGAGTTGCACTGAAAAACTTAGAATATAAGAAACGCACAGTGTAGTACATAGTATATGAGTGAGTTGCACTGAAAAACTTAGAATATAAGAAACGCACAGTGTAGTACATAGTATATGAGTGAGTTGCACTGAAAAACTTAGAATTTAAGAAACGCACAGTGTAGTACATAGTATATGAGTGAGTTGCACTGAAAAACTTAGAATATAAGAAACGCACAGTGTAGTACATAGTATATGAGTGAGTTGCACTGAAAAACTTAGAATATACGAAACGCACAGTGTAGTACATAGTATATGAGTGAGTTGCACTGAAAAACTTAGAATATAAGAAACGCACAGTGTAGTACATAGTATATGAGTGAGTGGCCCTGAAAAACTTAGAATATAAGAAACGCACAGTGTAGTACATAGTATATGAGTGAGTTGCACTGAAAAACTTAGAATATAAGAAACGCACAGTGTAGTACATAGTATATGAGTGAGTTGCACTGAAAAACTTAGAATATAAGAAACGCACAGTGTAGTACATTGTATATGAGTGAGTTGCACTGAAAAACTTAGAATATAAGAAACGCACAGTGTAGTACATAGTATATGAGTGAGTTGCACTGAAAAACTTAGAATATAAGAAACGCACAGTGTAGTACATAGTATATGAGTGAGTTGCACTGAAATACTTAGAATATAAGCAACGCACAGTGTAGTACATAGTATATGAGTGAGTTGCACTGAAAAACTTAGAATATAAGAAACGCACAGTGTAGTACATAGTATATGAGTGACTTGCACTGAAAAACTTAGAATATAAGAAACGCACAGTGTAGAACATAGTATATGAGTGAGTTGCACTGAAAAACTTAGAATATAAGAAACGCACAGTGTAGTACATAGTATATGAGTGAGTTGCACTGAAAAACTTAGAATATAAGAAACGCACAGTGTAGTACATAGTATATGAGTGAGTTGCACTGAAAAACTTAGAATATAAGAAACGCACAGTGTAGTACATAGTATATGAGTGAGTTGCACTGAAAAACTTAGAATATAAGAAACGCACAGTGTAGTACATAGTATATGAGTGAGTTGCACTGAAAAACTTAGAATATAAGAAACGCACAGTGTAGTACATAGTATATGAGTGAGTTGCACTGAAAAACTTAGAATTTACTGAAAAACCCGCATTACACGAAATGCACAGTGTAGTACATAGTATATGAGTGAGTTGCACTGAAAAACTTAGAATATAAGAAACGCACAGTGTAGTACATAGTATATGAGTGAGTTGCACTGAAAAACTTAGAATATAAGAAACGCACAGTGTAGTACATAGTATATGAGTGAGTTGCACTGAAAAACTTAGAATATAAGAAACGCACAGTGTAGTACATAGTATATGAGTGAGTTGCACTGAAAAACTTAGAATATAAGAAACGCACAGTGTAGTACATAGTATATGAGTGAGTTGCACTCAAAAACTTAGATTATGAGAAACGCACAGTGTAGTACATAGTATATGAGTGAGTTGCACTGAAAAACTTAGAATTTACTGAAAAACCCGCATTACACGAAATGCACAGTGTAGTACATAGTATATGAGTGAGTTGCACTGAAAAACTTAGAATATAAGAAACGCACAGTGTAGTACATAGTATATGAGTGAGTTGCACTGAAAAACTTAGAATATAAGAAACGCACAGTGTAGTACATAGTATATGAGTGAGTTGCACTGAAAAACTTAGAATATAAGAAACGCAGAGTGTAGTACATAGTATATGAGTGAGTTGCACTGAAAAACTTAGAATATAAGAAACGCACACTGTAGTACATAGTATATGAGTGAGTTGCACTGAAAAACTTAGAATTTAAGAAACGCACAGTGTAGTACATAGTATATGAGTGAGTTGCACTGAAAAACTTAGAATATAAGAAACACACAGTGTAGTACATAGTATATGAGTGAATTGCACTGAAAAACTTAGAATTTACTGAAAAACCCGCATTAGACGAAATGCACAGTGTAGTACATTGTATATGAGTGAGTTGCACTGAAAAACTTAGAATTTACTGAAAAACCCGCATTAGACGATATGCACAGTGTAGTACATTGTATATGAGTGAGTTGCACTGAAAAACTTAGAATTTACTGAAAAACCCGCATTAGACGAAATGCACAGTGTAGTACATTGTATATGAGTGAGTTGCACTGAAAAACTTAGAATTTACTGAAAAACCCGCATTAGACGAAATGCACAGTGTAGTACATAGTATATGAGTGAGTTGCATGAAAAACTTAGAATTTAAGAAACGCACAGTGTAGTACATAGTATATGAGTGAGTTGCACTCAAAAACTTAGAATATAAGAAACGCACAGTGTAGTACATAGTATATGAGTGAGTTGCACTGAAAAACTTAGAATTTAAGAAACGCACAGTGTTGTACATAGTATATGAGTGAGTTGCACTGAAAAACTTAGAATATAAGAAACGCACAGTGTAGTACATAGTATATGAGTGAGTTGCACTGAAAAACTTAGAATATAAGAAACGCACAGTGTAGTACATAGTATATGAGTGAGTTGCACTGAAAAACTTAGAATATAAGAAACGCACATATAGTACATAGTATATGAATGAGTTGCACTGAAAAACTTAGAATTTACTGAAAAACCCGCATTACACGAAATGCACAGTGTAGTACATAGTATATGAGTGAGTTGCACTGAAAAACTTAGAATATAAGAAACGCACAGTGTAGTACATAGTATA
Organism: Mus caroli; assembly: GCF_978045245.1. Lineage (NCBI taxonomy): Eukaryota > Metazoa > Chordata > Mammalia > Rodentia > Muridae > Mus > Mus caroli. The sequence continues at coordinate 5,419,468 of NW_028227280.1, forward strand.
TGAGTGAGTTGCACTGAAAAACTTAGAATTTAAGAAACGCACAGTGTAGTACATAGTATATGAGTGAGTTGCACTGAAAAACTTAGAATATAAGAAACGCACAGTGTAGTACATATTATATGAGTGAGTTGCACTGAAAAACTTAGAATATAAGAAACGCACAGTGTAGTACATAGTATATGAGTGAGTTGCACTGAAAAACTTAGAATATAAGAAACGCACATATAGTACATAGTATATGAGTGAGTTGCACTGAAAAACTTAGAATATAAGAAACGCAAAGTGTAGTACATAGTATATGAGTGAGTTGCACTGAAAAACTTAGAATATAAGAAACGCACAGTGTAGTACATAGTATATGAGTGAGTTGCACTGAAAAACTTAGAATTTACTGAAAAACCCGCATTAGACGAAATGCACAGTGTAGTACATAGTATATGAGTGAGTTGCATGAAAAACTTAGAATTTAAGAAACGCACAGTGTAGTACATAGTATATGAGTGAGTTGCACTCAAAAACTTAGAATATAAGAAACGCACAGTGTAGTACATAGTATATGAGTGAGTTGCACTGAAAAACTTAGAATATAAGAAACGCACATATAGTACATAGTATATGAATGAGTTGCACTGAAAAACTTAGAATTTACTGAAAAACCCGCATTACACGAAATGCACAGTGTAGTACATAGTATATGAGTGAGTTGCACTGAAAAACTTAGAATATAAGAAACGCACAGTGTAGTACATAGTATATGAGTGAGTTGCACTGAAAAACTTAGAATATAAGAAACGCACAGTGTAGTACATAGTATATGAGTGAGTTGCACTGAAAAACTTAGAATATAAGAAACGCACAGTGTAGTACATAGTATATGAGTGAGTTGCACTGAAAAACTTAGAATATAAGAAACGCACACTGTAGTACATAGTATATGAGTGAGTTGCACTGAAAAACTTAGAATTTAAGAAACGCACAGTGTAGTACATAGTATATGAGTGAGTTGCACTGAAAAACTTAGAATATAAGAAACGCACAGTGTAGTACATAGTATATGAGTGAATTGCACTGAAAAACTTAGAATTTACTGAAAAACCCGCATTAGACGAAATGCACAGTGTAGTACATTGTATATGAGTGAGTTGCACTGAAAAACTTAGAATTTACTGAAAAACCCGCATTAGACGAAATGCACAGTGTAGTACATTGTATATGAGTGAGTTGCACTGAAAAACTTAGAATTTACTGAAAAACCCGCATTAGACGAAATGCACAGTGTAGTACATTGTATATGAGTGAGTTGCACTGAAAAACTTAGAATTTACTGAAAAACCCGCATTAGACGAAATGCACAGTGTAGTACATAGTATATGAGTGAGTTGCATGAAAAACTTAGAATTTAAGAAACGTACAGTGTAGTACATAGTATATGAGTGAGTTGCACTCAAAAACTTAGAATATAAGAAACGCACAGTGTAGTACATAGTATATGAGTGAGTTGCACTGAAAAACTTAGAATTTAAGAAACGCACAGTGTAGTACATAGTATATGAGTGAGTTGCACTGAAAAACTTAGAATATAAGAAACGCACAGTGTAGTACATAGTATATGAGTGAGTTGCACTGAAAAACTTAGAATATAAGAAACGCACAGTGTAGTACATCGTATATGAGTGAGTTGCACTGAAAAACTTAGAATATAAGAAACGCACATATAGTACATAGTATATGAATGAGTTGCACTGAAAAACTTAGAATTTACTGAAAAACCCGCATTACACGAAATGCACAGTGTAGTACATAGTATATGAGTGAGTTGCACTGAAAAACTTAGAATATAAGAAACGCACAGTGTAGTACATAGTATATGAGTGAGTTGCACTGAAAAACTTAGAATTTAAGAAACGCACAGTGTAGTACATAGTATATGAGTGAGTTGCACTGAAAAACTTAGAATATAAGAAACGCACAGTGTAGTACATATTATATGAGTGAGTTGCAATGAAAAATTTAGAATATAAGAAACGCACAGTGTAGTACATAGTATATGAGTGAGTTGCACTGAAAAACTTAGAATATAAGAAACGCACATATAGTACATAGTATATGAATGAGTTGCACTGAAAAACTTAGAATTTACTGAAAAACCCGCAATACACGAAATGCACAGTGTAGTACATAGTATATGAGTGAGTTGCACTGAAAAACTTAGAATATAAGAAACGCACAGTGTAGTACATAGTATATGAGTGAGTTGCACTGAAAAACTTAGAATATAAGAAACGCACAGTGTAGTACATAGTATATGAGTGAGTTGCACTGAAAAACTTAGAATTTAAGAAACGCACAGTGTAGTACATAGTATATGAGTGAGTTGCACTGAAAAACTTAGAATATAAGAAACGCACAGTTTAGTACATTGTATATGAGTGAGTTGCACTGAAAAACTTAGAATATACGAAACGCACAGTGTAGTACATAGTATATGAGTGAGTTGCACTGAAAAACTTAGAATATAAGAAACGCACAGTGTAGTACATAGTATATGAGTGAGTTGCCCTGAAAAACTTAGAATATAAGAAACGCACAGTGTAGTACATAGTATATGAGTGAGTTGCACTGAAAAACTTAGAATTTACTGAAAAACCCGCATTAGACGAAATGCACAGTGTAGTACATAGTATATGAGTGATTTGCACTGAAAAACTTAGAATATAAGAAACGCACAGTGTAGTACATAGTATATGAGTGAGTTGCACTGAAAAACTTAGAATTTACTGAAAAACCCGCATTAGACGAAATGCACAGTGTAGTACATTGTATATGAGTGAGTTGCACTGAAAAACTTAGAATTTACTGAAAAACCCGCATTAGACGAAATGCACAGTGTAGTACATAGTATATGAGTGAGTTGCACTGAAAAACTTAGAATTTACTGAAAAACCCGCATTAGACGAAATGCACAGTGTAGTACATAGTATATGAGTGAGTTGCACTGAAAAACTTAGAATTTACTGAAAAACCCGCATTAGACGAAATGCACAGTGTAGTACATAGTATATGAGTGAGTTGCACTGAAAAACTTAGAATTTACTGAAAAACCCGCATTAGACGAAATGCAGAGTGTAGTACATTGTATATGAGTGAGTTGCACTGAAAAACTTAGAATTTACTGAAAAACCCGCATTAGACAAAATGCAGTGTAGTACATAGTATATGAGTGAGTTGCACTGAAAAACTTAGAATTTACTGAAAAACCCGCATTAGACGAAATGCACAGTGTAGTACATTGTATATAAGTGAGTTGCACTGAAAAACTTAGAATTTACTGAAAAACCCGCATTAGACGAAATGCACAGTGTAGTACATAGTATATGTGTGAGTTGCACTGAAAAACTTAGAATTTACTGAAAAACCCGCATCAGACGAAATGCACAGTGTAGTACATTGTATATGAGTGAGTTGCACTGAAAAACTTAGAATTTACTGAAAAACCCGCATTAGACGAAATGAACAGTGTAGTACATAGTATATGAGTGAGTTGCACTGAAAAACTTAGAATTTACTGAAAAACCCGCATTAGACGAAATGCACAGTGTAGTACATAGTATATGAGTGAGTTGCACTGAAAAACTTAGAATTTACTGAAAAACCCGCATTAGACGAAATGCACAGTGTAGTACATTGTATATGAGTGAGTTGCACTGAAAAACTTAGAATTAACTGAAAAACCCGCATTAGACGAAATGCACAGTGTAGTACATATTATATGAGTGAGTTGCACTGAAAAACTTAGAATTTACTGAAAAACCCGCATTAGACGAAATGCACAGTGTAGTACATAGTATATGAGTGAGTTGCACTGAAAAACTTAGAATTTACTGAAAAACCCGCATTAGACGAAATGCACAGTGTAGTACATAGTATATGAGTGAGTTGCACTGAAAACCTTAGAATTTATTGAAAAACCCGCATTAGACGAAATGCACAGTGTAGTACATTGTATATGAGTGAGTTGCACTGAAAAACTTAGAATATAAGAAACGCACAGTGTAGTACATATTATATGAGTGAGTTGCACTGAAAAACTTAGAATATAAGAAACGCACAGTGTAGTACATAGTATATGAGTGAGTTGCACTGAAAAACTTAGAATATAAGAAACGCACATATAGTACATAGTATATGAGTGAGTTGCACTGAAAAACTTAGAATATAAGAAACGCAAAGTGTAGTACATAGTATATGAGTGAGTTGCACTGAAAAACTTAGAATATAAGAAACGCACAGTGTAGTACATAGTATATGAGTGAGTTGCACTGAAAAACTTAGAATTTACTGAAAAACCCGCATTAGACGAAATGCACAGTGTAGTACATAGTATATGAGTGAGTTGCATGAAAAACTTAGAATTTAAGAAACGCACAGTGTAGTACATAGTATATGAGTGAGTTGCACTCAAAAACTTAGAATATAAGAAACGCACAGTGTAGTACATAGTATATGAGTGAGTTGCACTGAAAAACTTAGAATATAAGAAACGCACATATAGTACATAGTATATGAATGAGTTGCACTGAAAAACTTAGAATTTACTGAAAAACCCGCATTACACGAAATGCACAGTGTAGTACATAGTATATGAGTGAGTTGCACTGAAAAACTTAGAATATAAGAAACGCACAGTGTAGTACATAGTATATGAGTGAGTTGCACTGAAAAACTTAGAATATAAGAAACGCACAGTGTAGTACATAGTATATGAGTGAGTTGCACTGAAAAACTTAGAATATAAGAAACGCACAGTGTAGTACATAGTATATGAGTGAGTTGCACTGAAAAACTTAGAATATAAGAAACGCACACTGTAGTACATAGTATATGAGTGAGTTGCACTGAAAAACTTAGAATTTAAGAAACGCACAGTGTAGTACATAGTATATGAGTGAGTTGCACTGAAAAACTTAGAATATAAGAAACGCACAGTGTAGTACATAGTATATGAGTGAATTGCACTGAAAAACTTAGAATTTACTGAAAAACCCGCATTAGACGAAATGCACAGTGTAGTACATTGTATATGAGTGAGTTGCACTGAAAAACTTAGAATTTACTGAAAAACCCGCATTAGACGAAATGCACAGTGTAGTACATTGTATATGAGTGAGTTGCACTGAAAAACTTAGAATTTACTGAAAAACCCGCATTAGACGAAATGCACAGTGTAGTACATTGTATATGAGTGAGTTGCACTGAAAAACTTAGAATTTACTGAAAAACCCGCATTAGACGAAATGCACAGTGTAGTACATAGTATATGAGTGAGTTGCATGAAAAACTTAGAATTTAAGAAACGTACAGTGTAGTACATAGTATATGAGTGAGTTGCACTCAAAAACTTAGAATATAAGAAACGCACAGTGTAGTACATAGTATATGAGTGAGTTGCACTGAAAAACTTAGAATTTAAGAAACGCACAGTGTAGTACATAGTATATGAGTGAGTTGCACTGAAAAACTTAGAATATAAGAAACGCACAGTGTAGTACATAGTATATGAGTGAGTTGCACTGAAAAACTTAGAATATAAGAAACGCACAGTGTAGTACATAGTATATGAGTGAGTTGCACTGAAAAACTTAGAATATAAGAAACGCACATATAGTACATAGTATATGAATGAGTTGCACTGAAAAACTTAGAATTTACTGAAAAACCCGCATTACACGAAATGCACAGTGTAGTACATAGTATATGAGTGAGTTGCACTGAAAAACTTAGAATATAAGAAACGCACAGTGTAGTACATAGTATATGAGTGAGTTGCACTGAAAAACTTAGAATTTAAGAAACGCACAGTGTAGTACATAGTATATGAGTGAGTTGCACTGAAAAACTTAGAATATAAGAAACGCACAGTGTAGTACATATTATATGAGTGAGTTGCAATGAAAAATTTAGAATATAAGAAACGCACAGTGTAGTACATAGTATATGAGTGAGTTGCACTGAAAAACTTAGAATATAAGAAACGCACATATAGTACATAGTATATGAATGAGTTGCACTGAAAAACTTAGAATTTACTGAAAAACCCGCAATACACGAAATGCACAGTGTAGTACATAGTATATGAGTGAGTTGCACTGAAAAACTTAGAATATAAGAAACGCACAGTGTAGTACATAGTATATGAGTGAGTTGCACTGAAAAACTTAGAATATAAGAAACGCACAGTGTAGTACATAGTATATGAGTGAGTTGCACTGAAAAACTTAGAATTTAAGAAACGCACAGTGTAGTACATAGTATATGAGTGAGTTGCACTGAAAAACTTAGAATATAAGAAACGCACAGTTTAGTACATTGTATATGAGTGAGTTGCACTGAAAAACTTAGAATATACGAAACGCACAGTGTAGTACATAGTATATGAGTGAGTTGCACTGAAAAACTTAGAATATAAGAAACGCACAGTGTAGTACATAGTATATGAGTGAGTTGCCCTGAAAAACTTAGAATATAAGAAACGCACAGTGTAGTACATAGTATATGAGTGAGTTGCACTGAAAAACTTAGAATTTACTGAAAAACCCGCATTAGACGAAATGCACAGTGTAGTACATAGTATATGAGTGATTTGCACTGAAAAACTTAGAATATAAGAAACGCACAGTGTAGTACATAGTATATGAGTGAGTTGCACTGAAAAACTTAGAATTTACTGAAAAACCCGCATTAGACGAAATGCACAGTGTAGTACATTGTATATGAGTGAGTTGCACTGAAAAACTTAGAATTTACTGAAAAACCCGCATTAGACGAAATGCACAGTGTAGTACATAGTATATGAGTGAGTTGCACTGAAAAACTTAGAATTTACTGAAAAACCCGCATTAGACGAAATGCACAGTGTAGTACATAGTATATGAGTGAGTTGCACTGAAAAACTTAGAATTTACTGAAAAACCCGCATTAGACGAAATGCACAGTGTAGTACATAGTATATGAGTGAGTTGCACTGAAAAACTTAGAATTTACTGAAAAACCCGCATTAGACGAAATGCAGAGTGTAGTACATTGTATATGAGTGAGTTGCACTGAAAAACTTAGAATTTACTGAAAAACCCGCATTAGACAAAATGCAGTGTAGTACATAGTATATGAGTGAGTTGCACTGAAAAACTTAGAATTTACTGAAAGACCCGCATTAGACGAAATGCACAGTGTAGTACATTGTATATAAGTGAGTTGCACTGAAAAACTTAGAATTTACTGAAAAACCCGCATTAGACGAAATGCACAGTGTAGTACATAGTATATGTGTGAGTTGCACTGAAAAACTTAGAATTTACTGAAAAACCCGCATCAGACGAAATGCACAGTGTAGTACATTGTATATGAGTGAGTTGCACTGAAAAACTTAGAATTTACTGAAAAACCCGCATTAGACGAAATGCACAGTGTAGTACATAGTATATGAGTGAGTTGCACTGAAAACCTTAGAATTTATTGAAAAACCCGCATTAGACGAAATGCACAGTGTAGTACATTGTATATGAGTGAGTTGCACTGAAAAACTTAGAATATAAGAAACGCACAGTGTAGTACATAGTATATGAGTGAGTTGCACTGAAAAACTTAGAATATAAGAAACGCACATATAGTACATAGTATATGAATGAGTTGCACTGAAAAACTTAGAATTTACTGAAAAACCCGCAATACACGAAATGCACAGTGTAGTACATAGTATATGAGTGAGTTGCACTGAAAAACTTAGAATATAAGAAACGCACAGTGTAGTACATAGTATATGAGTGAGTTGCACTGAAAAACTTAGAATATAAGAAACGCACAGTGTAGTACATAGTATATGAGTGAGTTGCACTGAAAAACTTAGAATATAAGAAACGCACAGTGTAGTACATAGTATATGAGTGAGTTGCACTGAAAAACTTAGAATATAAGAAACGCACAGTGTAGTACATAGTATATGAGTGAGTTGCACTGAAAAACTTAGAATATAAGAAACGCACAGTGTAGTACATAGTATATGAGTGAGTTGCACTGAAAAACTTAGAATATAAGAAACGCACAGTGTAGTACATAGTATATGAGTGAGTTGCACTGAAAAACTTAGAATATAAGAAACGCACAGTGTAGTACATAGTATATGAGTGAGTTGCACTGAAAAACTTAGAATATAAGAAACGCACAGTGTAGTACATAGTATATGAGTGAGTTGCACTGAAAAACTTAGAATTTACTGAAAAACCCGCATTACACGTAATGCACAGTGTAGTACATAGTATATGAGTGAGTTGCACTGAAAAACTTAGAATATAAGAAACGCACAGTGTAGTACATAGTATATGAGTGAGTTGCACTGAAAAACTTAGAATATAAGAAACGCACAGTGTAGTACATAGTATATGAGTGAGTTGCACTGAAAAACTTAGAATATAAGAAACACACAGTGTAGTACATAGTATATGAGTGAGTTGCACTGAAAAACTTAGAATATAAGAAACGCACAGTATAGTACATAGTATATGAGTGAGTTGCACTGAAAAACTTAGAATATAAGAAACGCACAGTGTAGTACATAGTATATGAGTGAGTTGCACTGAAAAACTTAGAATATAAGAAACGCACAGTGTAGTACATAGTATATGAGTGAGTTGCACTGAAAAACTTAGAATATAAGAAACGCACAGTGTAGTACATAGTATATGAGTGAGTTGCACTGAAAAACTTAGAATTTACTGAAAAACCCGCATTACACGAAATGCACAGTGTAGTACATAGTATATGAGTGAGTTGCACTGAAAAACTTAGAATATAAGAAACGCACAGTGTAGTACATAGTATATGAGTGAGTTGCACTGAAAAACTTAGAATATAAGAAACGCACAGTGTAGTACATAGTATATGAGTGAGTTGCACTGAAAAACTTAGAATATAAGAAACGCACAGTGTAGTACATAGTATATGAGTGAGTTGCACTGAAAAACTTAGAATATAAGAAACGCACAGTGTAGTACATAGTATATGAGTGAGTTGCACTCAAAAACTTAGATTATGAGAAACGCACAGTGTAGTACATAGTATATGAGTGAGTTGCACTGAAAAACTTAGAATTTACTGAAAAACCCGCATTACACGAAATGCACAGTGTAGTACATAGTATATGAGTGAGTTGCACTGAAAAACTTAGAATATAAGAAACGCACAGTGTAGTACATAGTATATGAGTGAGTTGCACTGAAAAACTTAGAATATAAGAAACGCACAGTGTAGTACATAGTATATGAGTGAGTTGCACTGAAAAACTTAGAATATAAGAAACGCACAGTGTAGTACATAGTATATGAGTGAGTTGCACTGAAAAACTTAGAATATAAGAAACGCACACTGTAGTACATAGTATATGAGTGAGTTGCACTGAAAAACTTAGAATTTAAGAAACGCACAGTGTAGTACATAGTATATGAGTGAGTTGCACTGAAAAACTTAGAATATAAGAAACACACAGTGTAGTACATAGTATATGAGTGAATTGCACTGAAAAACTTAGAATTTACTGAAAAACCCGCATTAGACGAAATGCACAGTGTAGTACATTGTATATGAGTGAGTTGCACTGAAAAACTTAGAATTTACTGAAAAACCCGCATTAGACGATATGCACAGTGTAGTACATTGTATATGAGTGAGTTGCACTGAAAAACTTAGAATTTACTGAAAAACCCGCATTAGACGAAATGCACAGTGTAGTACATTGTATATGAGTGAGTTGCACTGAAAAACTTAGAATTTACTGAAAAACCCGCATTAGACGAAATGCACAGTGTAGTACATAGTATATGAGTGAGTTGCATGAAAAACTTAGAATTTAAGAAACGCACAGTGTAGTACATAGTATATGAGTGAGTTGCACTCAAAAACTTAGAATATAAGAAACGCACAGTGTAGTACATAGTATATGAGTGAGTTGCACTGAAAAACTTAGAATTTAAGAAACGCACAGTGTTGTACATAGTATATGAGTGAGTTGCACTGAAAAACTTAGAATATAAGAAACGCACAGTGTAGTACATAGTATATGAGTGAGTTGCACTGAAAAACTTAGAATATAAGAAACGCACAGTGTAGTACATAGTATATGAGTGAGTTGCACTGAAAAACTTAGAATATAAGAAACGCACATATAGTACATAGTATATGAATGAGTTGCACTGAAAAACTTAGAATTTACTGAAAAACCCGCATTACACGAAATGCACAGTGTAGTACATAGTATATGAGTGAGTTGCACTGAAAAACTTAGAATATAAGAAACGCACAGTGTAGTACATAGTATATGAGTGAGTTGCACTGAAAAACTTAGAATTTAAGAAACGCACAGTGTAGTACATAGTATATGAGTGAGTTGCACTGAAAAACTTAGAATATAAGAAACGCACAGTGTAGTACATATTATATGAGTGAGTTGCACTGAAAAACTTAGAATATAAGAAACGCACAGTGTAGTACATAGTATATGAGTGAGTTGCACTGAAAAACTTAGAATATAAGAAACGCACATATAGTACATAGTATATGAGTGAGTTGCACTGAAAAACTTAGAATATAAGAAACGCAAAGTGTAGTACATAGTATATGAGTGAGTTGCACTGAAAAACTTAGAATATAAGAAACGCACAGTGTAGTACATAGTATATGAGTGAGTTGCACTGAAAAACTTAGAATTTACTGAAAAACCCGCATTAGACGAAATGCACAGTGTAGTACATAGTATATGAGTGAGTTGCATGAAAAACTTAGAATTTAAGAAACGCACAGTGTAGTACATAGTATATGAGTGAGTTGCACTCAAAAACTTAGAATATAAGAAACGCACAGTGTAGTACATAGTATATGAGTGAGTTGCACTGAAAAACTTAGAATATAAGAAACGCACATATAGTACATAGTATATGAATGAGTTGCACTGAAAAACTTAGAATTTACTGAAAAACCCGCATTACACGAAATGCACAGTGTAGTACATAGTATATGAGTGAGTTGCACTGAAAAACTTAGAATATAAGAAACGCACAGTGTAGTACATAGTATATGAGTGAGTTGCACTGAAAAACTTAGAATATAAGAAACGCACAGTGTAGTACATAGTATATGAGTGAGTTGCACTGAAAAACTTAGAATATAAGAAACGCACAGTGTAGTACATAGTATATGAGTGAGTTGCACTGAAAAACTTAGAATATAAGAAACGCACACTGTAGTACATAGTATATGAGTGAGTTGCACTGAAAAACTTAGAATTTAAGAAACGCACAGTGTAGTACATAGTATATGAGTGAGTTGCACTGAAAAACTTAGAATATAAGAAACGCACAGTGTAGTACATAGTATATGAGTGAATTGCACTGAAAAACTTAGAATTTACTGAAAAACCCGCATTAGACGAAATGCACAGTGTAGTACATTGTATATGAGTGAGTTGCACTGAAAAACTTAGAATTTACTGAAAAACCCGCATTAGACGAAATGCACAGTGTAGTACATTGTATATGAGTGAGTTGCACTGAAAAACTTAGAATTTACTGAAAAACCCGCATTAGACGAAATGCACAGTGTAGTACATTGTATATGAGTGAGTTGCACTGAAAAACTTAGAATTTACTGAAAAACCCGCATTAGACGAAATGCACAGTGTAGTACATAGTATATGAGTGAGTTGCATGAAAAACTTAGAATTTAAGAAACGTACAGTGTAGTACATAGTATATGAGTGAGTTGCACTCAAAAACTTAGAATATAAGAAACGCACAGTGTAGTACATAGTATATGAGTGAGTTGCACTGAAAAACTTAGAATATAAGAAACGCACAGTGTAGTACATATTATATGAGTGAGTTGCAATGAAAAATTTAGAATATAAGAAACGCACAGTGTAGTACATAGTATATGAGTGAGTTGCACTGAAAAACTTAGAATATAAGAAACGCACATATAGTACATAGTATATGAATGAGTTGCACTGAAAAACTTAGAATTTACTGAAAAACCCGCAATACACGAAATGCACAGTGTAGTACATAGTATATGAGTGAGTTGCACTGAAAAACTTAGAATATAAGAAACGCACAGTGTAGTACATAGTATATGAGTGAGTTGCACTGAAAAACTTAGAATATAAGAAACGCACAGTGTAGTACATAGTATATGAGTGAGTTGCACTGAAAAACTTAGAATTTAAGAAACGCACAGTGTAGTACATAGTATATGAGTGAGTTGCACTGAAAAACTTAGAATATAAGAAACGCACAGTTTAGTACATTGTATATGAGTGAGTTGCACTGAAAAACTTAGAATATACGAAACGCACAGTGTAGTACATAGTATATGAGTGAGTTGCACTGAAAAACTTAGAATATAAGAAACGCACAGTGTAGTACATAGTATATGAGTGAGTTGCCCTGAAAAACTTAGAATATAAGAAACGCACAGTGTAGTACATAGTATATGAGTGAGTTGCACTGAAAAACTTAGAATTTACTGAAAAACCCGCATTAGACGAAATGCACAGTGTAGTACATAGTATATGAGTGATTTGCACTGAAAAACTTAGAATATAAGAAACGCACAGTGTAGTACATAGTATATGAGTGAGTTGCACTGAAAAACTTAGAATTTACTGAAAAACCCGCATTAGACGAAATGCACAGTGTAGTACATTGTATATGAGTGAGTTGCACTGAAAAACTTAGAATTTACTGAAAAACCCGCATTAGACGAAATGCACAGTGTAGTACATAGTATATGAGTGAGTTGCACTGAAAAACTTAGAATTTACTGAAAAACCCGCATTAGACGAAATGCACAGTGTAGTACATAGTATATGAGTGAGTTGCACTGAAAAACTTAGAATTTACTGAAAAACCCGCATTAGACGAAATGCACAGTGTAGTACATAGTATATGAGTGAGTTGCACTGAAAAACTTAGAATTTACTGAAAAACCCGCATTAGACGAAATGCAGAGTGTAGTACATTGTATATGAGTGAGTTGCACTGAAAAACTTAGAATTTACTGAAAAACCCGCATTAGACAAAATGCAGTGTAGTACATAGTATATGAGTGAGTTGCACTGAAAAACTTAGAATTTACTGAAAAACCCGCATTAGACGAAATGCACAGTGTAGTACATTGTATATAAGTGAGTTGCACTGAAAAACTTAGAATTTACTGAAAAACCCGCATTAGACGAAATGCACAGTGTAGTACATAGTATATGTGTGAGTTGCACTGAAAAACTTAGAATTTACTGAAAAACCCGCATTAGACGAAATGCACAGTGTAGTACATTGTATATGTGTGAGTTGCACTGAAAAACTTAGAATTTACTGAAAAACCCGCATTAGACGAAATGAACAGTGTAGTACATAGTATATGAGTGAGTTGCACTGAAAAACTTAGAATTTACTGAAAAACCCGCATTAGACGAAATGCACAGTGTAGTACATAGTATATGAGTGAGTTGCACTGAAAAACTTAGAATTTACTGAAAAACCCGCATTAGACGAAATGCACAGTGTAGTACATTGTATATGAGTGAGTTGCACTGAAAAACTTAGAATTAACTGAAAAACCCGCATTAGACGAAATGCACAGTGTAGTACATATTATATGAGTGAGTTGCACTGAAAAACTTAGAATTTACTGAAAAACCCGCATTAGACGAAATGCACAGTGTAGTACATAGTATATGAGTGAGTTGCACTGAAAAACTTAGAATTTACTGAAAAACCCGCATTAGACGAAATGCACAGTGTAGTACATAGTATATGAGTGAGTTGCACTGAAAACCTTAGAATTTATTGAAAAACCCGCATTAGACGAAATGCACAGTGTAGTACATTGTATATGAGTGAGTTGCACTGAAAAACTTAGAATATAAGAAACGCACAGTGTAGTACATAGTATATGAGTGAGTTGCACTGAAAAACTTAGAATATAAGAAACGCACATATAGTACATAGTATATGAATGAGTTGCACTGAAAAACTTAGAATTTACTGAAAAACCCGCAATACACGAAATGCACAGTGTAGTACATAGTATATGAGTGAGTTGCACTGAAAAACTTAGAATATAAGAAACGCACAGTGTAGTACATAGTATATGAGTGAGTTGCACTGAAAAACTTAGAATATAAGAAACGCACAGTGTAGTACATAGTATATGAGTGAGTTGCACTGAAAAACTTAGAATATAAGAAACGCACAGTGTAGTACATAGTATATGAGTGAGTTGCACTGAAAAACTTAGAATATAAGAAACGCACAGTGTAGTACATAGTATATGAGTGAGTTGCACTGAAAAACTTAGAATATAAGAAACGCACAGTGTAGTACATAGTATATGAGTGAGTTGCACTGAAAAACTTAGAATATAAGAAACGCACAGTGTAGTACATAGTATATGAGTGAGTTGCACTGAAAAACTTAGAATATAAGAAACGCACAGTGTAGTACATAGTATATGAGTGAGTTGCACTGAAAAACTTAGAATATAAGAAACGCACAGTGTAGTACATAGTATATGAGTGAGTTGCACTGAAAAACTTAGAATTTACTGAAAAACCCGCATTACACGTAATGCACAGTGTAGTACATAGTATATGAGTGAGTTGCACTGAAAAACTTAGAATATAAGAAACGCACAGTGTAGTACATAGTATATGAGTGAGTTGCACTGAAAAACTTAGAATATAAGAAACGCACAGTGTAGTACATAGTATATGAGTGAGTTGCACTGAAAAACTTAGAATATAAGAAACACACAGTGTAGTACATAGTATATGAGTGAGTTGCACTGAAAAACTTAGAATATAAGAAACGCACAGTATAGTACATAGTATATGAGTGAGTTGCACTGAAAAACTTAGAATATTAGAAACACACAGTGTAGTACATAGTATATGAGTGAGTTGCACTGAAAAACTTAGAATATAAGAAACGCACAGTGTAGTACATAGTATATGAGTGAGTTGCACTGAAAAACTTAGAATATAAGAAACGCACAGTGTAGTACATAGTATATGAGTGAGTTGCACTGAAAAACTTAGAATATAAGAAACGCACAGTGTAGTACATAGTATATGAGTGAGTTGCACTGAAAAACTTAGAATATAAGAAACGCACAGTGTAGTACATAGTATATGAGTGAGTTGCACTGAAAAACTTAGAATATAAGAAACGCACAGTGTAGTACATAGTATATGAGTGAGTTGCACTGAAAAACTTAGAATATAAGAAACGCACAGTGTAGTACATAGTATATGAGTGAGTTGCACTGAAAAACTTAGAATTTACTGAAAAACCCGCATTACACGAAATGCACAGTGTAGTACATAGTATATGAGTGAGTTGCACTGAAAAACTTAGAATATAAGAAACGCACAGTGTAGTACATAGTATATGAGTGAGTTGCACTGAAAAACTTAGAATATAAGAAACGCACAGTGTAGTACATAGTATATGAGTGAGTTGCACTGAAAAACTTAGAATATAAGAAACGCACAGTGTAGTACATATTATATGAGTGAGTTGCACTGAAAAACTTAGAATATAAGAAACGCACAGTATAGTACATAGTATATGAGTGAGTTGCACTGAAAAACTTAGAATATAAGAAACGCACAGTGTAGTACATAGTATATGAGTGAGTTGCACTGAAAAACTTAGAATATAAGAAACTCACAGTGTAGTACATAGTATATGAGTGAGTTGCACTGAAAAAACTTAGAATATAAGAAACGCACAGTGTAGTACATAGTATATGAGTGAGTTGCACTGAAAAACTTAGAATATAAGAAACGCACAGTGTAGTACATAGTACATGAGTGAGTTGCACTGAAAAACTTAGAATATAAGAAACGCACAGTGTAGTACATAGTATATGAGTGAGTTGCACTGAAAAACTTAGAATTTAAGAAACGCACAGTGTAGTACATAGTATATGAGTGAGTTGCACTGAAAAACTTAGAATATAAGAAACGCACAGTGTAGTACATAGTATATGAGTGAGTTGCACTGAAAAACTTAGAATATACGAAACGCACAGTGTAGTACATAGTATATGAGTGAGTTGCACTGAAAAACTTAGAATATAAGAAACGCACAGTGTAGTACAAAGTATATGAGTGAGTGGCCCTGAAAAACTTAGAATATAAGAAACGCACAGTGTAGTACATAGTATATGAGTGAGTTGCACTGAAAAACTTAGAATATAAGAAACGCACAGTGTAGTACATAGTATATGAGTGAGTTGCACTGAAAAACTTAGAATATAAGAAACGCACAGTGTAGTACATAGTATATGAGTGAGTTGCCCTGAAAAACTTAGAATATAAGAAACGCACAGTGTAGTACATAGTATATGAGTGAATTGCACTGAAAAACTTAGAATTTACTGAAAAACCCGCATTAGACGAAATGCACAGTGTAGTACATTGTATATGAGTGAGTTGCACTGAAAAACTTAGAATTTACTGAAAAACCCGCATTAGACGAAATGCACAGTGTAGTACATTGTATATGAGTGAGTTGCCCTGAAAAACTTAGAATTTACTGAAAAACCCGCATTAGATGAAATGCACAGTGTAGTACATTGTATATGAGTGAGTTGCACTGAAAAACTTAGAATTTACTGAAAAACCCGTATTAGACGAAATGCACGGTGTAGTACATAGTATATGAGTGAGTTGCATGAAAAACTTAGAATTTAAGAAACGCACAGTGTAGTACATAGTATATGAGTGAGTTGCACTGAAAAACTTAGAATATAAGAAACGCACAGTGTAGTACATAGTATATGAGTGAGTTGCACTGAAAAACTTAGAATATAAGAAACGCACAGTGTAGTACATAGTATATGAGTGAGTTGCACTGAAAAACTTAGAATATAAGAAACGCACAGTGTAGTACATAGTATATGAGTGAGTTGCACTGAAAAACTTAGAATATAAGAAACGCACAGTGTAGTACATAGTATATGAGTGAGTTGCACTGAAAAACTTAGAATATAAGAAACGCACAGTGTAGTACATAGTATATGAGTGAGTTGCACTGAAAAACTTAGAATTTACTGAAAAACCCGCATAACACGAAATGCACAGTGTAGTACATCGTATATGAGTGAGTTGCACTGAAAAACTTAGAATATAAGAAACGCACAGTGTAGTACATAGTATATGAGTGAGTTGCACTGAAAAACTTAGAATATAAGAAACGCACAGTGTAGTACATAGTATATGTGTGAGTTGCACTGAAAAACTTAGATTATAAGAAACGCACAGTGTAGTACATAGTATATGAGTGAGTTGCACTGAAAAACTTAGAATATAAGAAACGCACAGTGTAGTACATAGTATATGAGTGAGTTGCACTGAAAAACTTAGAATATAAGCAACGCACAGTGTAGTACATAGTATATGAGTGAGTTGCACTGAAAAACTTAGAATATAAGAAACGCACAGTGTAGTACATAGTATGTGAGTGAGTTGCACTGAAAACTTAGAATATAAGAAACGCACAGTGTAGTACATAGTATGTGAGTGAGTTGCACTGAAAAACTTAGAATATAAGAAACGCACAGTGTAGTACATAGTATATGAGTGAGTTGCACTGAAAAACTTAGAATATAAGAAACGCACAGTGTAGTACATAGTATATGAGTGAGTTGCACTGAAAAACTTAGAATTTAAGAAACGCACAGTGTAGTACATAGTATATGAGTGAGTTGCACTGAAAAAACTTAGAATATAAGAAACGCACAGTGTAGTACATAGTATATGAGTGAGTTGCACTGAAAAACTTAGAATTTACTGAAAAACCCGCATTACACGAAATGCACAGTGTAGTACATAGTATATGAGTGAGTTGCACTGAAAAACTTAGAATATAAGAAACGCACAGTGTAGTACATAGTATATGAGTGAGTTGCACTGAAAAACTTAGAATATAAGAAACGCACAGTGTAGTACATAGTATATGAGTGAGTTGCAATGAAAAACTTAGAATATAAGAAACGCACAGTGTAGTACATAGTATATGAGTGAGTTGCACTGAAAAACTTAGAATATAAGAAACGCACAGTGTAGTACATAGTATATGAGTGAGTTGCACTGAAAAACTTAGAATATAAGAAACGCACACTGTAGTACATAGTATATGAGTGAGTTGCACTGAAAAACTTAGAATTTAAGAAACGCACAGTGTAGTACATAGTATATGAGTGAGTTGCACTGAAAAACTTAGAATATAAGAAACGCACAGTGTAGTACATAGTATATGAGTGAATTGCACTGAAAAACTTAGAATTTACTGAAAAACCCGCATTAGACGAAATGCACAGTGTAGTACATTGTATATGAGTGAGTTGCACTCAAAAACTTAGAATTTACTGAAAAACCCGCATTAGACGAAATGCACAGTGTAGTACATTGTATATGAGTGAGTTGCCCTGAAAAACTTAGAATTTACTGAAAAACCCGCATTAGATGAAATGCACAGTGTAGTACATTGTATATGAGTGAGTTGCACTGAAAAACTTAGAATTTACTGAAAAACCCGTATTAGACGAAATGCACGGTGTAGTACATAGTATATGAGTGAGTTGCATGAAAAACTTAGAATTTAAGAAACGCACAGTGTAGTACATAGTATATGAGTGAGTTGCACTGAAAAACTTAGAATATAAGAAACGCACAGTGTAGTACATAGTATATGAGTGAGTTGCACTGAAAAACTTAGAATATAAGAAACGCACAGTGTAGTACATAGTATATGAGTGAGTTGCACTGAAAAACTTAGAATATAAGAAACGCACAGTGTAGTACATAGTATATGAGTGAGTTGCACTGAAAAACTTAGAATATAAGAAACGCACAGTGTAGTACATAGTATATGAGTGAGTTGCACTGAAAAACTTAGAATATAAGAAACGCACAGTGTAGTACATAGTATATGAGTGAGTTGCACTGAAAAACTTAGAATTTACTGAAAAACCCGCATAACACGAAATGCACAGTGTAGTACATCGTATATGAGTGAGTTGCACTGAAAAACTTAGAATATAAGAAACGCACAGTGTAGTACATAGTATATGAGTGAGTTGCACTGAAAAACTTAGAATATAAGAAACGCACAGTGTAGTACATAGTATATGTGTGAGTTGCACTGAAAAACTTAGATTATAAGAAACGCACAGTGTAGTACATAGTATATGAGTGAGTTGCACTGAAAAACTTAGAATATAAGAAACGCACAGTGTAGTACATAGTATATGAGTGAGTTGCACTGAAAAACTTAGAATATAAGCAACGCACAGTGTAGTACATAGTATATGAGTGAGTTGCACTGAAAAACTTAGAATATAAGAAACGCACAGTGTAGTACATAGTATGTGAGTGAGTTGCACTGAAAAACTTAGAATATAAGAAACGCACAGTGTAGTACATAGTACATGAGTGAGTTGCACTGAAAAACTTAGAATATAAGAAACGCACAGTGTAGTACATAGTATATGAGTGAGTTGCACTGAAAAACTTAGAATATAAGAAACGCACAGTGTAGTACATAGTATATGAGTGAGTTGCACTGAAAAACTTAGAATATAAGAAACGCACAGTGTAGTACATAGTATATGAGTGAGTTGCACTGAAAAACTTAGAATATAAGAAACGCACAGTGTAGTACATAGTATATGAGTGAGTTGCACTGAAAAACTTAGAATTTACTGAAAAACCCGCATTACACGAAATGCACAGTGTAGTACATAGTATATGAGTGAGTTGCACTGAAAAACTTAGAATATAAGAAACGCACAGTGTAGTACATAGTATATGAGTGAGTTGCACTGAAAAACTTAGAATATAAGAAACGCACAGTGTAGTACATAGTATATGAGTGAGTTGCACTGAAAAACTTAGAATATAAGAAACGCACAGTGTAGTACATAGTATATGAGTGAGTTGCACTGAAAAACTTAGAATATAAGAAACGCACAGTGTAGTACATAGTATATGAGTGAGTTGCACTGAAAAACTTAGAATATAAGAAACGCACAGTGTAGTACATAGTATATGAGTGAGTTGCACTGAAAAACTTAGAATATAAGAAACGCACACTGTAGTACATAGTATATGAGTGAGTTGCACTGAAAAACTTAGAATTTAAGAAACGCACAGTGTAGTACATAGTATATGAGTGAGTTGCACTGAAAAACTTAGAATATAAGAAACGCACAGTGTAGTACATAGTATATGAGTGAATTGCACTGAAAAACTTAGAATTTACTGAAAAACCCGCATTAGACGAAATGCACAGTGTAGTACATTGTATATGAGTGAGTTGCACTGAAAAACTTAGAATTTACTGAAAAACCCGCATTAGACGAAATGCACAGTGTAGTACATTGTATATGAGTGAGTTGCCCTGAAAAACTTAGAATTTACTGAAAAACCCGCATTAGATGAAATGCACAGTGTAGTACATTGTATATGAGTGAGTTGCACTGAAAAACTTAGAATTTACTGAAAAACCCGCATTACACGAAATGCACAGTGTAGTACATAGTATATGAGTGAGTTGCATGAAAAACTTAGAATTTAAGAAACGCACAGTGTAGTACATAGTATATGAGTGAGTTGCACTGAAAAACTTAGAATATAAGAAACGCACAGTGTAGTACATAGTATATGAGTGAGTTGCACTGAAAAACTTAGAATATAAGAAACGCACAGTGTAGTACATAGTATATGAGTGAGTTGCACTGAAAAACTTAGAATATAAGAAACGCACAGTGTAGTACATAGTATATGAGTGAGTTGCACTGAAAAACTTAGAATTTACTGAAAAACCCGCATTACACGAAATGCACAGTGTAGTACATCGTATATGAGTGAGTTGCACTGAAAAACTTAGAATATAAGAAACGCACAGTGTAGTACATAGTATATGAGTGAGTTGCACTGAAAAACTTAGAATATAAGAAACGCACAGTGTAGTACATAGTATATGAGTGAGTTGCACTGAAAAAATTAGAATATAAGAAACGCACAGTGTAGTACATAGTATATGAGTGAGTTGCACTGAAAAACTTAGAATATAAGAAACGCACAGTGTAGTACATAGTATATGAGTGAGTTGCACTGAAAAACTTAGAATATAAGCAACGCACAGTGTAGTACATAGTATATGAGTGAGTTGCACTGAAAAACTTAGAATATAAGAAACGCAAAGTGTAGTACATAGTATATGAGTGAGTTGCACTGAAAAACTTAGAATATAAGAAACGCACAGTGTAGTACATAGTATATGAGTGAGTTGCACTGAAAAACTTAGAATATAAGAAACGCACAGTGTAGTACATAGTATATGAGTGAGTTGCACTGAAAAACTTAGAATATAAGAAACGCACAGTGTAGTACATAGTATATGAGTGAGTTGCACTGAAAAACTTAGAATATAAGAAACGCACAGTGTAGTACATAGTATATGAGTGAGTTGCACTGAAAAACTTAGAATATAAGAAACGCACAGTGTAGTACATAGTATATGAGTGAGTTGCACTGAAAAACTTAGAATTTACTGAAAAACCCGCATTACACGAAATGCACAGTGTAGTACATAGTATATGAGTGAGTTGCACTGAAAAACTTAGAATATAAGAAACGCACAGTGTAGTACATAGTATATGAGTGAGTTGCACTGAAAAACTTAGAATATAAGAAACGCACAGTGTAGTACATAGTATATGAGTGAGTTGCACTGAAAAACTTAGAATATAAGAAACGCACAGTGTAGTACATAGTATATGAGTGAGTTGCACTGAAAAACTTAGAATATAAGAAACGCACAGTGTAGTACATAGTATATGAGTGAGTTGCACTGAAAAACTTAGAATATAAGAAACGCACAGTGTAGTACATAGTATATGAGTGAGTTGCACTGAAAAACTTAGAATATAAGAAACGCACACTGTAGTACATAGTATATGAGTGAGTTGCACTGAAAAACTTAGAATTTAAGAAACGCACAGTGTAGTACATAGTATATGAGTGAGTTGCACTGAAAAACTTAGAATATAAGAAACGCACAGTGTAGTACATAGTATATGAGTGAATTGCACTGAAAAACTTAGAATTTACTGAAAAACCCGCATTAGACGAAATGCACAGTGTAGTACATTGTATATGAGTTAGTTGCACTGAAAAACTTAGAATTTACTGAAAAACCCGCATTAGACGAAATGCACAGTGTAGTACATTGTATATGTGTGAGTTGCCCTGAAAAACTTAGAATTTACTGAAAAACCCGCATTAGACGAAATGCACAGTGTAGTACATTGTATATGAGTGAGTTGCACTGAAAAACTTAGAATTTACTGAAAAACCCGCATTAGACGAAATGCACAGTGTAGTACATTGTATATGAGTGAGTTGCATGAAAAACTTAGAATTTAAGAAACGCACAGTGTAGTACATAGTATATGAGTGAGTTGCACTGAAAAACTTAGAATATAAGAAACGCACAGTGTAGTACATAGTATATGAGTGAGTTGCACTGAAAAACTTAGAATATAAGAAACGCACAGTGTAGTACATAGTATATGAGTGAGTTGCACTGAAAAACTTAGAATATAAGAAACGCACAGTGTAGTACATAGTATATGAGTGAGTTGCACTGAAAAACTTAGAATTTACTGAAAAACCCGCATTACACGAAATGCACAGTGTAGTACATAGTATATGAGTGAGTTGCACTGAAAAACTTAGAATATAAGAAACGCACAGTGTAGTACATAGTATATGAGTGAGTTGCACTGAAAAACTTAGAATATAAGAAACGCACAGTGTAGTACATAGTATATGAGTGAGTTGCACTGAAAAACTTAGAATATAAGAAACGCACAGTGTAGTACATAGTATATGAGTGAGTTGCACTGAAAAACTTAGAATATAAGAAACGCACAGTGTAGTACATAGTATATGAGTGAGTTGCACTGAAAAACTTAGAATATAAGAAACGCACAGTGTAGTACATAGTATATGAGTGAGTTGCACTGAAAAACTTAGAATATAAGAAACGCACACTGTAGTACATAGTATATGAGTGAGTTGCACTGAAAAACTTAGAATTTAAGAAACGCACAGTGTAGTACATAGTATATGAGTGAGTTGCACTGAAAAACTTAGAATATAAGAAACGCACAGTGTAGTACATAGTATATGAGTGAATTGCACTGAAAAACTTAGAATTTACTGAAAAACCCGCATTAGACGAAATGCACAGTGTAGTACATTGTATATGAGTGAGTTGCACTGAAAAACTTAGAATTTACTGAAAAACCCGCATTAGACGAAATGCACAGTGTAGTACATTGTATATGAGTGAGTTGCCCTGAAAAACTTAGAATTTACTGAAAAACCCGCATTAGATGAAATGCACAGTGTAGTACATTGTATATGAGTGAGTTGCACTGAAAAACTTAGAATTTACTGAAAAACCCGCATTACACGAAATGCACAGTGTAGTACATAGTATATGAGTGAGTTGCATGAAAAACTTAGAATTTAAGAAACGCACAGTGTAGTACATAGTATAT
Organism: Mus caroli; assembly: GCF_978045245.1. NCBI lineage: Eukaryota > Metazoa > Chordata > Mammalia > Rodentia > Muridae > Mus > Mus caroli. The sequence goes on from NW_028227280.1 coordinate 5,443,150, forward strand.
GAGTGAGTTGCACTGAAAAACTTAGAATATAAGAAACGCACAGTGTAGTACATAGTATATGAGTGAGTTGCACTGAAAAACTTAGAATATAAGAAACGCACAGTGTAGTACATAGTATATGAGTGAGTTGCACTGAAAAACTTAGAATATAAGAAACGCACAGTGTAGTACATAGTATATGAGTGAGTTGCACTGAAAAACTTAGAATTTACTGAAAAACCCGCATTACACGAAATGCACAGTGTAGTACATCGTATATGAGTGAGTTGCACTGAAAAACTTAGAATATAAGAAACGCACAGTGTAGTACATAGTATATGAGTGAGTTGCACTGAAAAACTTAGAATATAAGAAACGCACAGTGTAGTACATAGTATATGAGTGAGTTGCACTGAAAAAATTAGAATATAAGAAACGCACAGTGTAGTACATAGTATATGAGTGAGTTGCACTGAAAAACTTAGAATATAAGAAACGCACAGTGTAGTACATAGTATATGAGTGAGTTGCACTGAAAAACTTAGAATATAAGCAACGCACAGTGTAGTACATAGTATATGAGTGAGTTGCACTGAAAAACTTAGAATATAAGAAACGCAAAGTGTAGTACATAGTATATGAGTGAGTTGCACTGAAAAACTTAGAATATAAGAAACGCACAGTGTAGTACATAGTATATGAGTGAGTTGCACTGAAAAACTTAGAATATAAGAAACGCACAGTGTAGTACATAGTATATGAGTGAGTTGCACTGAAAAACTTAGAATATAAGAAACGCACAGTGTAGTACATAGTATATGAGTGAGTTGCACTGAAAAACTTAGAATATAAGAAACGCACAGTGTAGTACATAGTATATGAGTGAGTTGCACTGAAAAACTTAGAATATAAGAAACGCACAGTGTAGTACATAGTATATGAGTGAGTTGCACTGAAAAACTTAGAATTTACTGAAAAACCCGCATTACACGAAATGCACAGTGTAGTACATAGTATATGAGTGAGTTGCACTGAAAAACTTAGAATATAAGAAACGCACAGTGTAGTACATAGTATATGAGTGAGTTGCACTGAAAAACTTAGAATATAAGAAACGCACAGTGTAGTACATAGTATATGAGTGAGTTGCACTGAAAAACTTAGAATATAAGAAACGCACAGTGTAGTACATAGTATATGAGTGAGTTGCACTGAAAAACTTAGAATATAAGAAACGCACAGTGTAGTACATAGTATATGAGTGAGTTGCACTGAAAAACTTAGAATATAAGAAACGCACAGTGTAGTACATAGTATATGAGTGAGTTGCACTGAAAAACTTAGAATATAAGAAACGCACAGTGTAGTACATAGTATATGAGTGAGTTGCACTGAAAAACTTAGAATTTAAGAAACGCACAGTGTAGTACATAGTATATGAGTGAGTTGCACTGAAAAACTTAGAATATAAGAAACGCACAGTGTAGTACATAGTATATGAGTGAATTGCACTGAAAAACTTAGAATTTACTGAAAAACCCGCATTAGACGAAATGCACAGTGTAGTACATTGTATATGAGTTAGTTGCACTGAAAAACTTAGAATTTACTGAAAAACCCGCATTAGACGAAATGCACAGTGTAGTACATTGTATATGAGTGAGTTGCCCTGAAAAACTTAGAATTTACTGAAAAACCCGCATTAGACGAAATGCACAGTGTAGTACATTGTATATGAGTGAGTTGCACTGAAAAACTTAGAATTTACTGAAAAACCCGCATTAGACGAAATGCACAGTGTAGTACATTGTATATGAGTGAGTTGCATGAAAAACTTAGAATTTAAGAAACGCACAGTGTAGTACATAGTATATGAGTGAGTTGCACTGAAAAACTTAGAATATAAGAAACGCACAGTGTAGTACATAGTATATGAGTGAGTTGCACTGAAAAACTTAGAATATAAGAAACGCACAGTGTAGTACATAGTATATGAGTGAGTTGCACTCAAAAACTTAGAATATAAGAAACGCACAGTGTAGTACATAGTATATGAGTGAGTTGCACTGAAAAAATTAGAATTTAAGAAACGCACAGTGTAGTACATAGTATATGAGTGAGTTGCACTGAAAAACTTAGAATATAAGAAACGCACAGTGTAGTACATAGTATATGAGTGAGTTGCACTGAAAAACTTAGAATATAAGAAACGCACAGTGTAGTACATAGTATATGAGTGAGTTGCACTGAAAAACTTAGAATATAAGAAACGCACATATATTACATAGTATATGAATGAGTTGCACTGAAAAACTTAGAATTTACTGAAAAACCCGCATTACACGAAATGCACAGTGTAGTACATAGTATATGAGTGAGTTGCACTGAAAAACTTAGAATAATAGAAACGCACAGTGTAGTACATAGTATATGAGTGAGTTGCACTGAAAAACTTAGAATTTAAGAAACGCACAGTGTAGTACATAGTATATGAGTGAGTTGCACTGAAAAACTTAGAATATAAGAAACGCACAGTGTAGTACATAGTATATGAGCGAGTTGCACTGAAAAACTTAGAATATAAGAAACGCACAGTGTAGTACATAGTATATGAGTGAGTTGCACTGAAAAACTTAGAATATAAGAAACGCACAGTGTAGTACCTAGTATATGAGTGAGTTGCACTGAAAAACTTAGAATATAAGAAACGCACATATAGTACATAGTATATGAATGAGTTGCACTGAAAAACTTAGATTTACTGAAAAAATCGCATTACACGAAATGCACAGTGTAGTACATCGTATATGAGTGAGTTGCACTGAAAAACTTAGAATATAAGAAACGCACAGTGTAGTACATAGTATATGAGTGAGTTGCACTGAAAAACTTAGAATATAAGAAACGCACAGTGTAGTACATAGTATATGAGTGAGTTGCACTGAAAAACTTAGAATATAAGAAACGCACAGTGTAGTACATAGTATATGAGTGAGTTGCACTGAAAAACTTAGAATATAAGAAACGCACAGTGTAGTACATAGTATATGAGTGAGTTGCACTGAAAAACTTAGAATATAAGCAACGCACAGTGTAGTACATAGTATATGAGTGAGTTGCACTGAAAAACTTAGAATATAAGAAACGCACAGTGTAGTACATAGTATATGAGTGAGTTGCACTGAAAAACTTAGAATATAAGAAACGCACAGTGTAGTACATAGTATATGAGTGAGTTGCACTGAAAAACTTAGAATATAAGAAACGCACAGTGTAGTACATAGTATATGAGTGAGTTGCACTGAAAAACTTAGAAAATAAGAAACGCACAGTGTAGTACATAGTATATGAGTGAGTTGCACAGAAAAACTTAGAATATAAGAAACGCACAGTGTAGTACATAGTATATGAGTGAGTTGCACTGAAAAACTTAGAATATAAGAAACGCACAGTGTAGTACATAGTATATGAGTGAGTTGCACTGAAAAACTTAGAATTTACTGAAAAACCCGCATTACACGAAATGCACAGTGTAGTACATAGTATATGAGTGAGTTGCACTGAAAAACTTAGAATATAAGAAACGCACAGTGTAGTACATAGTATATGAGTGTGTTGCACTGAAAAACTTAGAATATAAGAAACGCACAGTGTAGTACATAGTATATGAGTGAGTTGCACTGAAAAACATAGAATATAAGAAACGCACAGTGTAGTACATAGTATATGAGTGAGTTGCACTGAAAAACTTAGAATATAAGAAACGCACAGTGTAGTACATAGTATATGAGTGAGTTGCACTGAAAAACTTAGAATATAAGAAACGCACAGTGTAGTACATAGTATATGAGTGAGTTGCACTGAAAAACTTAGAATTTAAGAAACGCACAGTGTAGTACATAGTATATGAGTGAGTTGCACTGAAAAACTTAGAATATAAGAAACGCACAGTGTAGTACATAGTATATGAGTGAATTGCACTGAAAAACTTAGAATTTACTGAAAAACCAGCATTAGACGAAATGCACAGTGTAATACATTGTATATGAGTGAGTTGCACTGAAAAACTTAGAATTTACTGAAAAACCCGCATTAGACGAAATGCACAGTGTAGTACATTGTATATGAGTGAGTTGCACTGAAAAACTTAGAATTTACTGAAAAACCCGCATTAGACGAAATGCACAGTGTAGTACATTGTATATGAGTGAGTTGCACTGAAAAACTTAGAATTTACTGAAAAACCCGCATTAGACGAAATGCACAGTGTAGTACATAGTATATGAGTGAGTTGCATGAAAAACTTAGAATTTAAGAAACGCACAGTGTAGTACATAGTATATGAGTGAGTTGCACTGAAAAACTTAGAATATAAGAAACGCACAGTGTAGTACATAGTATATGAGTGAGTTGCACTGAAAAACTTAGAATATAAGAAACGCACAGTGTAGTACATAGTATATGAGTGAGTTGCACTCAAAAACTTAGAATATAAGAAACGCACAGTGTAGTACATAGTATATGAGTGAGTTGCACTGAAAAACTTAGAATTTAAGAAACGCACAGTGTAGTACATAGTATATGAGTGAGTTGCACTGAAAAACTTAGAATATAAGAAACGCACAGTGTAGTACATAGTATATGAGTGAGTTGCACTGAAAAACTTAGAATATAAGAAACGCACAGTGTAGTACATAGTATATGAGTGAGTTGCAATGAAAAACTTAGAATATAAGAAACGCACAGTGTAGTACATAGTATATGAGTGAGTTGCACTGAAAAACTTAGAATATAAGAAACGCACATATAGTACATAGTATATGAATGAGTTGCACTGAAAATCTTAGAATTTACTGAAAAACCCGCAATACACGAAATGCACAGTGTAGTACATAGTATATGAGTGAGTTGCACTGAAAAACTTAGAATATAAGAAACGCACAGTGTAGTACATAGTATATGAGTGAGTTGCACTGAAAAACTTAGAATATAAGAAACGCACAGTGTAGTACATAGTATATGAGTGAGTTGCACTGAAAAACTTAGAATATAAGAAACGCACAGTGTAGTACATAGTATATGAGTGAGTTGCACTGAAAAACTTAGAATATAAGAAACGCACAGTGTAGTACATAGTATATGAATGAGTTGACTGAAAAACTTAGAATATAAGAAACGCACAGTGTAGTACATAGTATATGAGTGAGTTGCACTGAAAAACTTAGAATATAAGAAACGCACAGTGTAGTACATAGTATATGAGTGAGTTGCACTGAAAAACTTAGAATATAAGAAACGCACAGTGTAGTACATAGTATATGAGTGAGTTGCACTGAAAAACTTAGAATATAAGAAACGCACAGTGTAGTACATAGTATATGAGTGAGTTGCACTGAAAAACTTAGAATTTACTGAAAAACCCGCATTACACGAAATGCACAGTGTAGTACATAGTATATGAGTGAGTTGCACTGAAAAACTTAGAATATAAGAAACGCACAGTGTAGTACATAGTATATGAGTGAGTTGCACTGAAAAACTTAGAATATAAGAAACGCACAGTGTAGTACATAGTATATGAGTGAGTTGCACTGAAAAACTTAGAATATAAGAAACGCACAGTGTAGTACATAGTATATGAGTGAGTTGCACAGAAAAACTTAGAATATAAGAAACGCACAGTGTAGTACATAGTATATGAGTGAGTTGCACTGAAAAACTTAGAATATAAGAAACGCACAGTGTAGTACATAGTATATGAGTGAGTTGCACTGAAAAACTTAGAATTTACTGAAAAACCCGCATTACACGAAATGCACAGTGTAGTACATAGTATATGAGTGAGTTGCACTGAAAAACTTAGAATATAAGAAACGCACAGTGTAGTACATAGTATATGAGTGTGTTGCACTGAAAAACTTAGAATATAAGAAACGCACAGTGTAGTACATAGTATATGAGTGTGTTGCACTGAAAAACTTAGAATATAAGAAACGCACAGTGTAGTACATAGTATATGAGTGAGTTGCACTGAAAAACTTAGAATATAAGAAACGCACAGTGTAGTACATAGTATATGAGTGAGTTGCACTGAAAAACTTAGAATATAAGAAACGCACAGTGTAGTACATAGTATATGAGTGAGTTGCACTGAAAAACTTAGAATATAAGAAACGCACAGTGTAGTACATAGTATATGAGTGAGTTGCACTGAAAAACTTAGAATTTAAGAAACGCACAGTGTAGTACATAGTATATGAGTGAGTTGCACTGAAAAACTTAGAATATAAGAAACGCACAGTGTAGTACATAGTATATGAGTGAATTGCACTGAAAAACTTAGAATTTACTGAAAAACCCGCATTAGACGAAATGCACAGTGTAGTACATTGTATATGAGTGAGTTGCACTGAAAAACTTAGAATTTACTGAAAAACCCGCATTAGACGAAATGCACAGTGTAGTACATTGTATATGAGTGAGTTGCACTGAAAAACTTAGAATTTACTGAAAAACCCGCATTAGACGAAATGCACAGTGTAGTACATTGTATATGAGTGAGTTGCACTGAAAAACTTAGAATTTACTGAAAAACCCGCATTAGACGAAATGCACAGTGTAGTACATAGTATATGAGTGAGTTGCATGAAAAACTTAGAATTTAAGAAACGCACAGTGTAGTACATAGTATATGAGTGAGTTGCACTGAAAAACTTAGAATATAAGAAACGCACATATAGTACATAGTATATGAATGAGTTGCACTGAAAATCTTAGAATTTACTGAAAAACCCGCAATACACGAAATGCACAGTGTAGTACATAGTATATGAGTGAGTTGCACTGAAAAACTTAGAATATAAGAAACGCACAGTGTAGTACATAGTATATGAGTGAGTTGCACTGAAAAACTTAGAATATAAGAAACGCACAGTGTAGTACATAGTATATGAGTGAGTTGCACTGAAAAACTTAGAATATAAGAAACGCACAGTGTAGTACATAGTATATGAGTGAGTTGCACTGAAAAACTTAGAATATAAGAAACGCACAGTGTAGTACATAGTATATGAATGAGTTGCACTGAAAAACTTAGAATATAAGAAACGCACAGTGTAGTACATAGTATATGAGTGAGTTGCACTGAAAAACTTAGAATATAAGAAACGCACAGTGTAGTACATAGTATATGAGTGAGTTGCACTGAAAAACTTAGAATATAAGAAACGCACAGTGTAGTACATAGTATATGAGTGAGTTGCACTGAAAAACTTAGAATATAAGAAACGCACAGTGTAGTACATAGTATATGAGTGAGTTGCACTGAAAAACTTAGAATTTACTGAAAAACCCGCATTACACGAAATGCACAGTGTAGTACATAGTATATGAGTGAGTTGCACTGAAAAACTTAGAATATAAGAAACGCACAGTGTAGTACATAGTATATGAGTGAGTTGCACTGAAAAACTTAGAATATAAGAAACGAACAGTGTAGTACATAGTGTATGAGTGAGTTGCACTGAAAAACTTAGAATATAAGAAACGCACAGTGTAGTACATAGTATATGAGTGAGTTGCACAGAAAAACTTAGAATATAAGAAACGCACAGTGTAGTACATAGTATATGAGTGAGTTGCACTGAAAAACTTAGAATATAAGAAACGCACAGTGTAGTACATAGTATATGAGTGAGTTGCACTGAAAAACTTAGAATTTACTGAAAAACCCGCATTACACGAAATGCACAGTGTAGTACATAGTATATGAGTGAGTTGCACTGAAAAACTTAGAATATAAGAAACGCACAGTGTAGTACATAGTATATGAGTGTGTTGCACTGAAAAACTTAGAATATAAGAAACGCACAGTGTAGTACATAGTATATGAGTGTGTTGCACTGAAAAACTTAGAATATAAGAAACGCACAGTGTAGTACATAGTATATGAGTGAGTTGCACTGAAAAACTTAGAATATAAGAAACGCACAGTGTAGTACATAGTATATGAGTGAGTTGCACTGAAAAACTTAGAATATAAGAAACGCACAGTGTAGTACATAGTATATGAGTGAGTTGCACTGAAAAACTTAGAATATAAGAAACGCACAGTGTAGTACATAGTATATGAGTGAGTTGCACTGAAAAACTTAGAATTTAAGAAACGCACAGTGTAGTACATAGTATATGAGTGAGTTGCACTGAAAAACTTAGAATATAAGAAACGCACAGTGTAGTACATAGTATATGAGTGAATTGCACTGAAAAACTTAGAATTTACTGAAAAACCCGCATTAGACGAAATGCACAGTGTAGTACATTGTATATGAGTGAGTTGCACTGAAAAACTTAGAATTTACTGAAAAACCCGCATTAGACGAAATGCACAGTGTAGTACATTGTATATGAGTGAGTTGCACTGAAAAACTTAGAATTTACTGAAAAACCCGCAATAGACGAAATGCACAGTGTAGTACATTGTATATGAGTGAGTTGCACTGAAAAACTTAGAATTTACTGAAAAACCCGCATTAGACGAAATGCACAGTGTAGTACATAGTATATGAGTGAGTTGCATGAAAAACTTAGAATTTAAGAAACGCACAGTGTAGTACATAGTATATGAGTGAGTTGCACTGAAAAACTTAGAATATAAGAAACGCACAGTGTAGTACATAGTATATGAGTGAGTTGCACTGAAAAACTTAGAATATAAGAAACGAACAGTGTAGTACATAGTATATGAGTGAGTTGCACTCAAAAACTTAGAATATAAGAAACGCACAGTGTAGTACATAGTATATGAGTGAGTTGCACTGAAAAACTTAGAATTTAAGAAACGCACAGTGTAGTACATAGTATATGAGTGAGTTGCACTGAAAAACTTAGAATATAAGAAACGCACAGTGTAGTACATAGTATATGAGTGAGTTGCACTGAAAAACTTAGAATATAAGAAACGCACAGTGTAGTACATAGTATATGAGTGAGTTGCAATGAAAAACTTAGAATATAAGAAACGCACAGTGTAGTACATAGTATATGAGTGAGTTGCACTGAAAAACTTAGAATATAAGAAACGCACATATAGTACATAGTATATGAATGAGTTGCACTGAAAAACTTAGAATTTACTGAAAAACCCGCAATACACGAAATGCACAGTGTAGTACATAGTATATGAGTGAGTTGCACTGAAAAACTTAGAATATAAGAAACGCACAGTGTAGTACATAGTATATGAGTGAGTTGCACTGAAAAACTTAGAATATAAGAAACGCACAGTGTAGTACATAGTATATGAGTGAGTTGCACTGAAAAACTTAGAATATAAGAAACGCACAGTGTAGTACATAGTATATGAGTGAGTTGCACTGAAAAACTTAGAATATAAGAAACGCACAGTGTAGTACATAGTATATGAATGAGTTGCACTGAAAAACTTAGAATATAAGAAACGCACAGTGTAGTACATAGTATATGAGTGAGTTGCACTGAAAAACTTAGAATATAAGAAACGCACAGTGTAGTACATAGTATATGAGTGAGTTGCACTGAAAAACTTAGAATATAAGAAACGCACAGTGTAGTACATAGTATATGAGTGAGTTGCACTGAAAAACTTAGAATATAAGAAACGCACAGTGTAGTACATAGTATATGAGTGAGTTGCACTGAAAAACTTAGAATTTACTGAAAAACCCGCATTACACGAAATGCACAGTGTAGTACATAGTATATGAGTGAGTTGCACTGAAAAACTTAGAATATAAGCAACGCACAGTGTAGTACATAGTATATGAGTGAGTTGCACTGAAAAACTTAGAATATAAGAAACGCACAGTGTAGTACATAGTATATGAGTGAGTTGCACTGAAAAACTTAGAATATAAGAAACGCACAGTGTAGTACATAGTATATGAGTGAGTTGCACTGAAAAACATAGAATATAAGAAACGCACAGTGTAGTACATAGTATATGAGTGAGTTGCACTGAAAAACTTAGAATATAAGAAACGCACAGTGTAGTACATAGTATATGAGTGAGTTGCACTGAAAAACTTAGAATATAAGAAACACACAGTGTAGTACATAGTATATGAGTGAGTTGCACTGAAAAACTTAGAATATAAGAAACGCACAGTGTAGTACATAGTATATGAGTGAGTTGCACAGAAAAACTTAGAATTTAAGAAACGCACAGTGTAGTACATAGTATATGAGTGAGTTGCACTGAAAAACTTAGAATATAAGAAACGCACAGTGTAGTACATAGTATATGAGTGAATTGCACTGAAAAACTTAGAATTTACTGAAAAACCCGCATTAGACGAAATGCACAGTGTAGTACATTGTATATGAGTGAGTTGCACTGAAAAACTTAGAATTTACTGAAAAACCCGCATTAGACGAAATGCACAGTGTAGTACATTGTATATGAGTGAGTTGCACTGAAAAACTTAGAATTTACTGAAAAACCCGCATTAGACGAAATGCACAGTGTAGTACATAGTATATGAGTGAGTTGCATGAAAAACTTAGAATTTAAGAAACGAACAGTGTAGTACATAGTATATGAGTGAGTTGCACTGAAAAACTTAGAATATAAGAAACGCACAGTGTAGTACATAGTATATGAGTGAGTTGCACTGAAAAACTTAGAATATAAGAAACGCACAGTGTAGTACATAGTATATGAGTGAGTTGCACTGAAAAACTTAGAATTTACTGAAAAACCCGCATTACACGAAATGCACAGTGTAGTACATAGTATATGAGTGAGTTGCACTGAAAAACTTAGAATATAAGAAACGCACAGTGTAGTACATAGTATATGAGTGAGTTGCACTGAAAAACTTAGAATATAAGAAACGAACAGTGTAGTACATAGTATATGAGTGAGTTGCACTGAAAAACTTAGAATATAAGAAACGCACAGTGTAGTACATAGTATATGAGTGAGTTGCACAGAAAAACTTAGAATATAAGAAACGCACAGTGTAGTACATAGTATATGAGTGAGTTGCACTGAAAAACTTAGAATATAAGAAACGCACAGTGTAGTACATAGTATATGAGTGAGTTGCACTGAAAAACTTAGAATTTACTGAAAAACCCGCATTACACGAAATGCACAGTGTAGTACATAGTATATGAGTGAGTTGCACTGAAAAACTTAGAATATAAGAAACGCACAGTGTAGTACATAGTATATGAGTGTGTTGCACTGAAAAACTTAGAATATAAGAAACGCACAGTGTAGTACATAGTATATGAGTGTGTTGCACTGAAAAACTTAGAATATAAGAAACGCACAGTGTAGTACATAGTATATGAGTGAGTTGCACTGAAAAACTTAGAATATAAGAAACGCACAGTGTAGTACATAGTATATGAGTGAGTTGCACTGAAAAACTTAGAATATAAGAAACGCACAGTGTAGTACATAGTATATGAGTGAGTTGCACTGAAAAACTTAGAATATAAGAAACGCACAGTGTAGTACATAGTATATGAGTGAGTTGCACTGAAAAACTTAGAATTTAAGAAACGCACAGTGTAGTACATAGTATATGAGTGAGTTGCACTGAAAAACTTAGAATATAAGAAACGCACAGTGTAGTACATAGTATATGAGTGAATTGCACTGAAAAACTTAGAATTTACTGAAAAACCCGCATTAGACGAAATGCACAGTGTAGTACATTGTATATGAGTGAGTTGCACTGAAAAACTTAGAATTTACTGAAAAACCCGCATTAGACGAAATGCACAGTGTAGTACATTGTATATGAGTGAGTTGCACTGAAAAACTTAGAATTTACTGAAAAACCCGCATTAGACGAAATGCACAGTGTAGTACATTGTATATGAGTGAGTTGCACTGAAAAACTTAGAATTTACTGAAAAACCCGCATTAGACGAAATGCACAGTGTAGTACATAGTATATGAGTGAGTTGCATGAAAAACTTAGAATTTAAGAAACGCACAGTGTAGTACATAGTATATGAGTGAGTTGCACTGAAAAACTTAGAATATAAGAAACGCACAGTGTAGTACATAGTATATGAGTGAGTTGCACTGAAAAACTTAGAATATAAGAAACGAACAGTGTAGTACATAGTATATGAGTGAGTTGCACTCAAAAACTTAGAATATAAGAAACGCACAGTGTAGTACATAGTATATGAGTGAGTTGCACTGAAAAACTTAGAATTTAAGAAACGCACAGTGTAGTACATAGTATATGAGTGAGTTGCACTGAAAAACTTAGAATATAAGAAACGCACAGTGTAGTACATAGTATATGAGTGAGTTGCACTGAAAAACTTAGAATATAAGAAACGCACAGTGTAGTACATAGTATATGAGTGAGTTGCAATGAAAAACTTAGAATATAAGAAACGCACAGTGTAGTACATAGTATATGAGTGAGTTGCACTGAAAAACTTAGAATATAAGAAACGCACATATAGTACATAGTATATGAATGAGTTGCACTGAAAAACTTAGAATTTACTGAAAAACCCGCAATACACGAAATGCACAGTGTAGTACATAGTATATGAGTGAGTTGCACTGAAAAACTTAGAATATAAGAAACGCACAGTGTAGTACATAGTATATGAGTGAGTTGCACTGAAAAACTTAGAATATAAGAAACGCACAGTGTAGTACATAGTATATGAGTGAGTTGCACTGAAAAACTTAGAATATAAGAAACGCACAGTGTAGTACATAGTATATGAGTGAGTTGCACTGAAAAACTTAGAATATAAGAAACGCACAGTGTAGTACATAGTATATGAATGAGTTGCACTGAAAAACTTAGAATATAAGAAACGCACAGTGTAGTACATAGTATATGAGTGAGTTGCACTGAAAAACTTAGAATATAAGAAACGCACAGTGTAGTACATAGTATATGAGTGAGTTGCACTGAAAAACTTAGAATATAAGAAACGCACAGTGTAGTACATAGTATATGAGTGAGTTGCACTGAAAAACTTAGAATTTACTGAAAAACCCGCATTACACGAAATGCACAGTGTAGTACATAGTATATGAGTGAGTTGCACTGAAAAACTTAGAATATAAGCAACGCACAGTGTAGTACATAGTATATGAGTGAGTTGCACTGAAAAACTTAGAATATAAGAAACGCACAGTGTAGTACATAGTATATGAGTGAGTTGCACTGAAAAACTTAGAATATAAGAAACGCACAGTGTAGTACATAGTATATGAGTGAGTTGCACTGAAAAACATAGAATATAAGAAACGCACAGTGTAGTACATAGTATATGAGTGAGTTGCACTGAAAAACTTAGAATATAAGAAACGCACAGTGTAGTACATAGTATATGAGTGAGTTGCACTGAAAAACTTAGAATATAAGAAACACACAGTGTAGTACATAGTATATGAGTGAGTTGCACTGAAAAACTTAGAATATAAGAAACGCACAGTGTAGTACATAGTATATGAGTGAGTTGCACAGAAAAACTTAGAATTTAAGAAACGCACAGTGTAGTACATAGTATATGAGTGAGTTGCACTGAAAAACTTAGAATATAAGAAACGCACAGTGTAGTACATAGTATATGAGTGAATTGCACTGAAAAACTTAGAATTTACTGAAAAACCCGCATTAGACGAAATGCACAGTGTAGTACATTGTATATGAGTGAGTTGCACTGAAAAACTTAGAATTTACTGAAAAACCCGCATTAGACGAAATGCACAGTGTAGTACATTGTATATGAGTGAGTTGCACTGAAAAACTTAGAATTTACTGAAAAACCCGCATTAGACGAAATGCACAGTGTAGTACATAGTATATGAGTGAGTTGCATGAAAAACTTAGAATTTAAGAAACGAACAGTGTAGTACATAGTATATGAGTGAGTTGCACTGAAAAACTTAGAATATAAGAAACGCACAGTGTAGTACATAGTATATGAGTGAGTTGCACTGAAAAACTTAGAATATAAGAAACGCACAGTGTAGTACATAGTATATGAGTGAGTTGCACTCAAAAACTTAGAATATAAGAAACGCACAGTGTAGTACATAGTATATGAGTGAGTTGCACTGAAAAACTTAGAATATAAGAAACGCACAGTGTAGTACATAGTATATGAGTGAGTTGCAATGAAAAACTTAGAATATAAGAAACGCACAGTGTAGTACATTGTATATGAGTGAGTTGCACTGAAAAACTTAGAATATAAGAAACGCACAGTGTAGTACATAGTATATGAGTGAGTTGCACTGAAAAACTTAGAATATAAGAAACGCACATATAGTACATAGTATATGAATGAGTTGCACTGAAAAACTTAGAATTTACTGAAAAACCAGAATTACACGAAATGCACAGTGTAGTACATAGTATATGAGTGAGTTGCACTGAAAAAACTTAGAATAATAGAAACGCACAGTGTAGTACATAGTATATGAGTGAGTTGCACTGAAAAACTTAGAATTTAAGAAACGCACAGTGTAGTACATAGTATATGAGTTAGTTGCACTGAAAAACTTAGAATATAAGAAACGCACATATAGTACATAGTATATGAATGAGTTGCACTGAAAAACTTAGAATTTACTGAAAAACCCGCAATACACGAAATGCACAGTGTAGTACATAGTATATGAGTGAGTTGCACTGAAAAACTTAGAATATAAGAAACGCACAGTGTAGTACATAGTATATGAGTGAGTTGCACTGAAAAACTTAGAATATAAGAAACGCACAGTGTAGTACATAGTATATGAGTGAGTTGCACTGAAAAACTTAGAATATAAGAAACGCACAGTTTAGTACATAGTATATGAGTGAGTTGCACTGAAAAACTTAGAATATAAGAAACGCACAGTGTAGTACATAGTATATGAGTGAGTTGCACTGAAAAACTTAGAATATAAGAAACGCACAGTGTAGTACATAGTATATGAGTGAGTTGCACTGAAAAACTTAGAATATAAGAAACGCACAGTGTAGTACATAGTATATGAGTGAGTTGCACTGAAAAACTTAGAATATAAGAAACGCACAGTGTAGTACATAGTATATGAGTGAGTTGCACTGAAAAACTTAGAATATAAGAAACGCACAGTGTAGTACATAGTATATGAGTGAGTTGCACTGAAAAACTTAGAATTTACTGAAAAAACCCGCATTACACGAAATGCACAGTGTAGTACATAGTATATGAGTGAGTTGCACTGAAAAACTTAGAATATAAGAAACGCACAGTGTAGTACATAGTATATGAGTGAGTTGCACTGAAAAACTTAGAATATAAGAAACGCACAGTGTAGTACATAGTATATGAGTGAGTTGCATTGAAAAACTTAGAATATAAGAAACGCACAGTGTAGTACATAGTATATGAGTGAGTTGCACTGAAAAACTTAGAATATAAGAAACGCAGAGTGTAGTACATAGTATATGAGTGAGTTGCACTGAAAAACTTAGAATATAAGAAACGCACAGTGTAGTACATAGTATATGAGTGAGTTGCACTGAAAAACTTAGAATATAAGAAACGCACAGTGTAGTACATAGTATATGAGTGAGTTGCACTGAAAAACTTAGAATATAAGAAACGCACAGTGTAGTACATAGTATATGAGTGAGTTGCACTGAAAAACTTAGAATATAAGAAACGCACAGTTGTAGTACATAGTATATGAGTGAGTTGCACTGAAAAACTTAGAATATACGAAACGCACAGTGTAGTACATAGTATATGAGTGAGTTGCACTGAAAAACTTAGAATATAAGAAACGCACAGTGTAGTACATAGTATATGAGTGAGTTGCCCTGAAAAACTTAGAATATAAGAAACACACAGTGTAGTACATAGTATATGAGTGAGTTGCACTGAAAAACTTAGAATTTACTGAAAAACCCGCATTACACGAAATGCACAGTGTAGTACATAGTATATGAGTGAGTTGCACTGAAAAACTTAGAATATAAGAAACGCACAGTGTAGTACATACTATATGAGTGAGTTGCACTGAAAAACTTAGAATATAAGAAACGCACAGTGTAGTACATAGTATATGAGTGAGTTGCACTGAAAAACTTAGAATATAAGAAACGCACAGTGTAGTACATAGTATATGAGTGAGTTGCACTGAAAAACTTAGAATATAAGAAACGCACAGTGTAGTACATAGTATATGAGTGAGTTGCACTGAAAAACTTAGAATATAAGAAACGCACAGTGTAGTACATAGTATATGAGTGAGTTGCACTGAAAAACTTAGAATATAAGAAACGCACAGTGTAGTACATAGTATATGAGTGAGTTGCACTGAAAAACTTAGAATATAAGAAACGCACACTGTAGTACATAGTATATGAGTGAGTTGCACTGAAAAACTTAGAATTTAAGAAACGCACAGTGTAGTACATAGTATATGAGTGAGTTGCACTGAAAAACTTAGAATATAAGAAACGCACAGTGTAGTACATAGTATATGAGTGAATTGCACTGAAAAACTTAGAATTTACTGAAAAACCCGCATTAGACGATATGCACAGTGTAGTACATTGTATATGAGTGAGTTGCACTGAAAAACTTAGAATTTACTGAAAAACCCGCATTAGACGAAATGCACAGTGTAGTACATTGTATATGAGTGAGTTGCACTGAAAAACTTAGAATTTACTGAAAAACCCGCATTAGACGAAATGCACAGTGTAGTACATTGTATATGAGTGAGTTGCACTGAAAAACTTAGAATTTACTGAAAAACCCGCATTAGACGAAATGCACAGTGTAGTACATAGTATATGAGTGAGTTGCATGAAAAACTTAGAATTTAAGAAACGTACAGTGTAGTACATAGTATATGAGTGAGTTGCACTCAAAAACTTAGAATATAAGAAACGCACAGTGTAGTACATAGTATATGAGTGAGTTGCACTGAAAAACTTAGAATTTAAGAAACGCACAGTGTAGTACATAGTATATGAGTGAGTTGCACTGAAAAACTTAGAATATAAGAAACGCACAGTGTAGTACATAGTATATGAGTGAGTTGCACTGAAAAACTTAGAATATAAGAAACGCACAGTGTAGTACATAGTATATGAGTGAGTTGCACTGAAAAACTTAGAATATAAGAAACGCACATATAGTACATAGTATATGAATGAGTTGCACTGAAAAACTTAGAATTTACTGAAAAACCCGCATTACACGAAATGCACAGTGTAGTACATAGTATATGAGTGAGTTGCACTGAAAAACTTAGAATATAAGAAACGCACAGTGTAGTACATAGTATATGAGTGAGTTGCACTGAAAAACTTAGAATATAAGAAACGCACAGTGTAGTACATATTATATGAGTGAGTTGCAATGAAAAATTTAGAATATAAGAAACGCACAGTGTAGTACATAGTATATGAGTGAGTTGCACTGAAAAACTTAGAATATAAGAAACGCACATATAGTACATAGTATATGAATGAGTTGCACTGAAAAACTTAGAATTTACTGAAAAACCCGCAATACACGAAATGCACAGTGTAGTACATAGTATATGAGTGAGTTGCACTGAAAAACTTAGAATATAAGAAACGCACAGTGTAGTACATAGTATATGAGTGAGTTGCACTGAAAAACTTAGAATATAAGAAACGCACAGTGTAGTACATAGTATATGAGTGAGTTGCACTGAAAAACTTAGAATTTAAGAAACGCACAGTGTAGTACATAGTATATGAGTGAGTTGCACTGAAAAACTTAGAATATAAGAAACGCACAGTTTAGTACATTGTATATGAGTGAGTTGCACTGAAAAACTTAGAATATACGAAACGCACAGTGTAGTACATAGTATATGAGTGAGTTGCACTGAAAAACTTAGAATATAAGAAACGCACAGTGTAGTACATAGTATATGAGTGAGTTGCCCTGAAAAACTTAGAATATAAGAAACGCACAGTGTAGTACATAGTATATGAGTGAGTTGCACTGAAAAACTTAGAATTTACTGAAAAACCCGCATTAAACGAAATGCACAGTGTAGTACATAGTATATGAGTGATTTGCACTGAAAAACTTAGAATATAAGAAACGCACAGTGTAGTACATAGTATATGAGTGAGTTGCACTGAAAAACTTAGAATTTACTGAAAAACCCGCATTAGACGAAATGCACAGTGTAGTACATTGTATATGAGTGAGTTGCACTGAAAAACTTAGAATTTACTGAAAAACCCGCATTAGACGAAATGCACAGTGTAGTACATAGTATATGAGTGAGTTGCACTGAAAAACTTAGAATTTACTGAAAAACCCGCATTAGACGAAATGTACAGTGTAGTACATAGTATATGAGTGAGTTGCACTGAAAAACTTAGAATTTACTGAAAAACCCGCATTAGACGAAATGCACAGTGTAGTACATAGTATATGAGTGAGTTGCACTGAAAAACTTAGAATTTACTGAAAAACCCGCATTAGACGAAATGCAGAGTGTAGTACATTGTATATGAGTGAGTTGCACTGAAAAACTTAGAATTTACTGAAAAACCCGCATTAGACAAAATGCAGTGTAGTACATAGTATATGAGTGAGTTGCACTGAAAAACTTAGAATTTACTGAAAAACCCGCATTAGACGAAATGCACAGTGTAGTACATTGTATATAAGTGAGTTGCACTGAAAAACTTAGAATTTACTGAAAAACCCGCATTAGACGAAATGCACAGTGTAGTACATAGTATATGTGTGAGTTGCACTGAAAAACTTAGAATTTACTGAAAAACCCGCATCAGACGAAATGCACAGTGTAGTACATTGTATATGAGTGAGTTGCACTGAAAAACTTAGAATTTACTGAAAAACCCGCATTAGACGAAATGAACAGTGTAGTACATAGTATATGAGTGAGTTGCACTGAAAAACTTAGAATTTACTGAAAAACCCGCATTAGACGAAATGCACAGTGTAGTACATAGTATATGAGTGAGTTGCACTGAAAAACTTAGAATTTACTGAAAAACCCGCATTAGACGAAATGCACAGTGTAGTACATTGTATATGAGTGAGTTGCACTGAAAAACTTAGAATTTACTGAAAAACCCGCATTAGACGAAATGCACAGTGTAGTACATATTATATGAGTGAGTTGCACTGAAAAACTTAGAATTTACTGAAAAACCCGCATTAGACGAAATGCACAGTGTAGTACATAGTATATGAGTGAGTTGCACTGAAAAACTTAGAATTTACTGAAAAACCCGCATTAGAAGAAATGCACAGTGTAGTACATAGTATATGAGTGAGTTGCACTGAAAACCTTAGAATTTATTGAAAAACCCGCATTAGACGAAATGCACAGTGTAGTACATAGTATATGAGTGAGTTGCACTGAAAAACTTAGAATATAAGAAACGCACAGTGTAGTACATAGTATATGAGTGAGTTGCACTGAAAAACTTAGAATATAAGAAACGCACATATAGTACATAGTATATGAATGAGTTGCACTGAAAAACTTAGAATTTACTGAAAAACCCGCAATACACGAAATGCACAGTGTAGTACATAGTATATGAGTGAGTTGCACTGAAAAACTTAGAATATAAGAAACGCACAGTGTAGTACATAGTATATGAGTGAGTTGCACTGAAAAACTTAGAATATAAGAAACGCACAGTGTAGTACATAGTATATGAGTGAGTTGCACTGAAAAACTTAGAATATAAGAAACGCACAGTGTAGTACATAGTATATGAGTGAGTTGCACTGAAAAACTTAGAATATAAGAAACGCACAGTGTAGTACATAGTATATGAGTGAGTTGCACTGAAAAACTTAGAATATAAGAAACGCACAGTGTAGTACATAGTATATGAGTGAGTTGCACTGAAAAACTTAGAATATAAGAAACGCACAGTGTAGTACATAGTATATGAGTGAGTTGCACTGAAAAACTTAGAATATAAGAAACGCACAGTGTAGTACATAGTATATGAGTGAGTTGCACTGAAAAACTTAGAATATAAGAAACGCACAGTGTAGTACATAGTATATGAGTGAGTTGCACTGAAAAACTTAGAATTTACTGAAAAACCCGCATTACACGTAATGCACAGTGTAGTACATAGTATATGAGTGAGTTGCACTGAAAAACTTAGAATATAAGAAACGCACAGTGTAGTACATAGTATATGAGTGAGTTGCACTGAAAAACTTAGAATATAAGAAACGCACAGTGTAGTACATAGTATATGAGTGAGTTGCACTGAAAAACTTAGAATATAAGAAACACACAGTGTAGTACATAGTATATGAGTGAGTTGCACTGAAAAACTTAGAATATAAGAAACGCACAGTATAGTACATAGTATATGAGTGAGTTGCACTGAAAAACTTAGAATATTAGAAACACACAGTGTAGTACATAGTATATGAGTGAGTTGCACTGAAAAACTTAGAATTTACTGAAAAACCCGCATTAGATGAAATGCACAGTGTAGTACATAGTATATGAGTGAGTTGCACAGAAAAACTTAGAATATAAGAAACGCACAGTGTAGTACATAGTATATGAGTGAGTTGCACTGAAAAACTTAGAATATAAGAAACGCACAGTGTAGTACATAGTATATGAGTGAGTTGCACTGAAAAACTTAGAATTTACTGAAAAACCCGCATTACACGAAATGCACAGTGTAGTACATAGTATATGAGTGAGTTGCACTGAAAAACTTAGAATATAAGAAACGCACAGTGTAGTACATAGTATATGAGTGTGTTGCACTGAAAAACTTAGAATATAAGAAACGCACAGTGTAGTACATAGTATATGAGTGTGTTGCACTGAAAAACTTAGAATATAAGAAACGCACAGTGTAGTACATAGTATATGAGTGAGTTGCACTGAAAAACTTAGAATATAAGAAACGCACAGTGTAGTACATAGTATATGAGTGAGTTGCACTGAAAAACTTAGAATATAAGAAACGCACAGTGTAGTACATAGTATATGAGTGAGTAGCACTGAAAAACTTAGAATATAAGAAACGCACAGTGTAGTACATAGTATATGAGTGAGTTGCACTGAAAAACTTAGAATTTAAGAAACGCACAGTGTAGTACATAGTATATGAGTGAGTTGCACTGAAAAACTTAGAATATAAGAAACGCACAGTGTAGTACATAGTATATGAGTGAATTGCACTGAAAAACTTAGAATTTACTGAAAAACCCGCATTAGACGAAATGCACAGTGTAGTACATTGTATATGAGTGAGTTGCACTGAAAAACTTAGAATTTACTGAAAAACCCGCATTAGACGAAATGCACAGTGTAGTACATTGTATATGAGTGA
The DNA here is from genome assembly GCF_978045245.1 of Mus caroli. Classification (NCBI taxonomy): domain Eukaryota; kingdom Metazoa; phylum Chordata; class Mammalia; order Rodentia; family Muridae; genus Mus; species Mus caroli. The sequence continues at coordinate 5,464,500 of NW_028227280.1, forward strand.
GTTGCACTGAAAAACTTAGAATTTACTGAAAAACCCGCATTAGACGAAATGCACAGTGTAGTACATTGTATATGAGTGAGTTGCACTGAAAAACTTAGAATTTACTGAAAAACCCGCATTAGACGAAATGCACAGTGTAGTACATAGTATATGAGTGAGTTGCATGAAAAACTTAGAATTTAAGAAACGCACAGTGTAGTACATAGTATATGAGTGAGTTGCACTGAAAAACTTAGAATATAAGAAACGCACATATAGTACATAGTATATGAATGAGTTGCACTGAAAATCTTAGAATTTACTGAAAAACCCGCAATACACGAAATGCACAGTGTAGTACATAGTATATGAGTGAGTTGCACTGAAAAACTTAGAATATAAGAAACGCACAGTGTAGTACATAGTATATGAGTGAGTTGCACTGAAAAACTTAGAATATAAGAAACGCACAGTGTAGTACATAGTATATGAGTGAGTTGCACTGAAAAACTTAGAATATAAGAAACGCACAGTGTAGTACATAGTATATGAGTGAGTTGCACTGAAAAACTTAGAATATAAGAAACGCACAGTGTAGTACATAGTATATGAATGAGTTGCACTGAAAAACTTAGAATATAAGAAACGCACAGTGTAGTACATAGTATATGAGTGAGTTGCACTGAAAAACTTAGAATATAAGAAACGCACAGTGTAGTACATAGTATATGAGTGAGTTGCACTGAAAAACTTAGAATATAAGAAACGCACAGTGTAGTACATAGTATATGAGTGAGTTGCACTGAAAAACTTAGAATATAAGAAACGCACAGTGTAGTACATAGTATATGAGTGAGTTGCACTGAAAAACTTAGAATTTTCTGAAAAACCCGCATTACACGAAATGCACAGTGTAGTACATAGTATATGAGTGAGTTGCACTGAAAAACTTAGAATATAAGAAACGCACAGTGTAGTACATAGTATATGAGTGAGTTGCACTGAAAAACTTAGAATATAAGAAACGAACAGTGTAGTACATAGTATATGAGTGAGTTGCACTGAAAAACTTAGAATATAAGAAACGCACAGTGTAGTACATAGTATATGAGTGAGTTGCACAGAAAAACTTAGAATATAAGAAACGCACAGTGTAGTACATAGTATATGAGTGAGTTGCACTGAAAAACTTAGAATATAAGAAACGCACAGTGTAGTACATAGTATATGAGTGAGTTGCACTGAAAAACTTAGAATTTACTGAAAAACCCGCATTACACGAAATGCACAGTGTAGTACATAGTATATGAGTGAGTTGCACTGAAAAACTTAGAATATAAGAAACGCAGAGTGTAGTACATAGTATATGAGTGTGTTGCACTGAAAAACTTAGAATATAAGAAACGCACAGTGTAGTACATAGTATATGAGTGTGTTGCACTGAAAAACTTAGAATATAAGAAACGCACAGTGTAGTACATAGTATATGAGTGAGTTGCACTGAAAAACTTAGAATATAAGAAACGCACAGTGTAGTACATAGTATATGAGTGAGTTGCACTGAAAAACTTAGAATATAAGAAACGCACAGTGTAGTACATAGTATATGAGTGAGTTGCACTGAAAAACTTAGAATATAAGAAACGCACAGTGTAGTACATAGTATATGAGTGAGTTGCACTGAAAAACTTAGAATTAAAGAAACGCACAGTGTAGTACATAGTATATGAGTGAGTTGCACTGAAAAACTTAGAATATAAGAAACGCACAGTGTAGTACATAGTATATGAGTGAATTGCACTGAAAAACTTAGAATTTACTGAAAAACCCGCATTAGACGAAATGCACAGTGTAGTACATTGTATATGAGTGAGTTGCACTGAAAAACTTAGAATTTACTGAAAAACCCGCATTAGACGAAATGCACAGTGTAGTACATTGTATATGAGTGAGTTGCACTGAAAAACTTAGAATTTACTGAAAAACCCGCATTAGACGAAATGCACAGTGTAGTACATTGTATATGAGTGAGTTGCACTGAAAAACTTAGAATTTACTGAAAAACCCGCATTAGACGAAATGCACAGTGTAGTACATAGTATATGAGTGAGTTGCATGAAAAACTTAGAATTTAAGAAACGCACAGTGTAGTACATAGTATATGAGTGAGTTGCACTGAAAAACTTAGAATATAAGAAACGCACAGTGTAGTACATAGTATATGAGTGAGTTGCACTGAAAAACTTAGAATATAAGAAACGAACAGTGTAGTACATAGTATATGAGTGAGTTGCACTCAAAAACTTAGAATATAAGAAACGCACAGTGTAGTACATAGTATATGAGTGAGTTGCACTGAAAAACTTAGAATTTAAGAAACGCACAGTGTAGTACATAGTATATGAGTGAGTTGCACTGAAAAACTTAGAATATAAGAAACGCACAGTGTAGTACATAGTATATGAGTGAGTTGCACTGAAAAACTTAGAATATAAGAAACGCACAGTGTAGTACATAGTATATGAGTGAGTTGCAATGAAAAACTTAGAATATAAGAAACGCACAGTGTAGTACATAGTATATGAGTGAGTTGCACTGAAAAACTTAGAATATAAGAAACGCACATATAGTACATAGTATATGAATGAGTTGCACTGAAAAACTTAGAATTTACTGAAAAACCCGCAATACACGAAATGCACAGTGTAGTACATAGTATATGAGTGAGTTGCACTGAAAAACTTAGAATATAAGAAACGCACAGTGTAGTACATAGTATATGAGTGAGTTGCACTGAAAAACTTAGAATATAAGAAACGCACAGTGTAGTACATAGTATATGAGTGAGTTGCACTGAAAAACTTAGAATATAAGAAACGCACAGTGTAGTACATAGTATATGAGTGAGTTGCACTGAAAAACTTAGAATATAAGAAACGCACAGTGTAGTACATAGTATATGAATGAGTTGCACTGAAAAACTTAGAATATAAGAAACGCACAGTGTAGTACATAGTATATGAGTGAGTTGCACTGAAAAACTTAGAATATAAGAAACGCACAGTGTAGTACATAGTATATGAGTGAGTTGCACTGAAAAACTTAGAATATAAGAAACGCACAGTGTAGTACATAGTATATGAGTGAGTTGCACTGAAAAACTTAGAATATAAGAAACGCACAGTGTAGTACATAGTATATGAGTGAGTTGCACTGAAAAACTTAGAATTTACTGAAAAACCCGCATTACACGAAATGCACAGTGTAGTACATAGTATATGAGTGAGTTGCACTGAAAAACTTAGAATATAAGCAACGCACAGTGTAGTACATAGTATATGAGTGAGTTGCACTGAAAAACTTAGAATATAAGAAACGCACAGTGTAGTACATAGTATATGAGTGAGTTGCACTGAAAAACTTAGAATATAAGAAACGCACAGTGTAGTACATAGTATATGAGTGAGTTGCACTGAAAAACATAGAATATAAGAAACGCACAGTGTAGTACATAGTATATGAGTCAGTTGCACTGAAAAACTTAGAATATAAGAAACGCACAGTGTAGTACATAGTATATGAGTGAGTTGCACTGAAAAACTTAGAATATAAGAAACGCACAGTGTAGTACATAGTATATGAGTGAGTTGCACTGAAAAACTTAGAATATAAGAAACGCACAGTGTAGTACATAGTATATGAGTGAGTTGCACAGAAAAACTTAGAATTTAAGAAACGCACAGTGTAGTACATAGTATATGAGTGAGTTGCACTGAAAAACTTAGAATATAAGAAACGCACAGTGTAGTACATAGTATATGAGTGAATTGCACTGAAAAACTTAGAATTTACTGAAAAACCCGCATTAGACGAAATGCACAGTGTAGTACATTGTATATGAGTGAGTTGCACTGAAAAACTTAGAATTTACTGAAAAACCCGCATTAGACGAAATGCACAGTGTAGTACATTGTATATGAGTGAGTTGCACTGAAAAACTTAGAATTTACTGAAAAACCCGCATTAGACGAAATGCACAGTGTAGTACATAGTATATGAGTGAGTTGCATGAAAAACTTAGAATTTAAGAAACGAACAGTGTAGTACATAGTATATGAGTGAGTTGCACTGAAAAACTTAGAATATAAGAAACGCACAGTGTAGTACATAGTATATGAGTGAGTTGCACTGAAAAACTTAGAATATAAGAAACGCACAGTGTAGTACATAGTATATGAGTGAGTTGCACTCAAAAACTTAGAATATAAGAAACGCACAGTGTAGTACATAGTATATGAGTGAGTTGCACTGAAAAACTTAGAATATAAGAAACGCACAGTGTAGTACATAGTATATGAGTGAGTTGCAATGAAAAACTTAGAATATAAGAAACGCACAGTGTAGTACATTGTATATGAGTGAGTTGCACTGAAAAACTTAGAATATAAGAAACGCACAGTGTAGTACATAGTATATGAGTGAGTTGCACTGAAAAACTTAGAATATAAGAAACGCACATATAGTACATAGTATATGAATGAGTTGCACTGAAAAACTTAGAATTTACTGAAAAACCAGAATTACACGAAATGCACAGTGTAGTACATAGTATATGAGTGAGTTGCACTGAAAAAACTTAGAATAATAGAAACGCACAGTGTAGTACATAGTATATGAGTGAGTTGCACTGAAAAACTTAGAATTTAAGAAACGCACAGTGTAGTACATAGTATATGAGTTAGTTGCACTGAAAAACTTAGAATATAAGAAACGCACATATAGTACATAGTATATGAATGAGTTGCACTGAAAAACTTAGAATTTACTGAAAAACCCGCAATACACGAAATGCACAGTGTAGTACATAGTATATGAGTGAGTTGCACTGAAAAACTTAGAATATAAGAAACGCACAGTGTAGTACATAGTATATGAGTGAGTTGCACTGAAAACCTTAGAATATAAGAAACGCACAGTTTAGTACATAGTATATGAGTGAGTTGCACTGAAAAACTTAGAATATAAGAAACGCACAGTGTAGTACATAGTATATGAGTGAGTTGCACTGAAAAACTTAGAATATAAGAAACGCACAGTGTAGTACATAGTATATGATTGAGTTGCACTGAAAAACTTAGAATATAAGAAACGCACAGTGTAGTACATAGTATATGAGTGAGTTGCACTGAAAAACTTAGAATATAAGAAACGCACAGTGTAGTACATAGTATATGAGTGAGTTGCACTGAAAAACTTAGAATTTACTGAAAAAACCCGCATTACACGAAATGCACAGTGTAGTACATAGTATATGAGTGAGTTGCACTGAAAAACTTAGAATATAAGAAACGCACAGTGTAGTACATAGTATATGAGTGAGTTGCACTGAAAAACTTAGAATATAAGAAACGCACAGTGTAGTACATAGTATATGAGTGAGTTGCATTGAAAAACTTAGAATATAAGAAACGCACAGTGTAGTACATAGTATATGAGTGAGTTGCACTGAAAAACTTAGAATATAAGAAACGCAGAGTGTAGTACATAGTATATGAGTGAGTTGCACTGAAAAACTTAGAATATAAGAAACGCACAGTGTAGTACATAGTATATGAGTGAGTTGCACTGAAAAACTTAGAATATAAGAAACGCACAGTGTAGTACATAGTATATGAGTGAGTTGCACTGAAAAACTTAGAATATAAGAAACGCACAGTGTAGTACATAGTATATGAGTGAGTTGCACTGAAAAACTTAGAATATACGAAACGCACAGTGTAGTACATAGTATATGAGTGAGTTGCAATGAAAAACTTAGAATATAAGAAACGCACAGTGTAGTACATAGTATATGAGTGAGTTGCCCTGAAAAACTTAGAATATAAGAAACACACAGTGTAGTACATAGTATATGAGTGAGTTGCACTGAAAAACTTAGAATTTACTGAAAAACCCGCATTACACGAAATGCACAGTGTAGTACATAGTATATGAGTGAGTTGCACTGAAAAACTTAGAATATAAGAAACGCAGAGTGTAGTACATAGTATATGAGTGAGTTGCACTGAAAAACTTAGAATATAAGAAACGCAGAGTGTAGTACATAGTATATGAGTGAGTTGCACTGAAAAACTTAGAATATAAGAAACGCACAGTGTAGTACATAGTATATGAGTGAGTTGCACTGAAAAACTTAGAATATAAGAAACGCACAGTGTAGTACATAGTATATGAGTGAGTTGCACTGAAAAACTTAGAATATAAGAAACGCACAGTGTAGTACATAGTATATGAGTGAGTTGCACTGAAAAACTTAGAATATACGAAACGCACAGTGTAGTACATAGTATATGAGTGAGTTGCACTGAAAAACTTAGAATATAAGAAACGCACAGTGTAGTACATAGTATATGAGTGAGTTGCCCTGAAAAACTTAGAATATAAGAAACACACAGTGTAGTACATAGTATATGAGTGAGTTGCACTGAAAAACTTAGAATTTACTGAAAAACCCGCATTACACGAAATGCACAGTGTAGTACATAGTATATGAGTGAGTTGCACTGAAAAACTTAGAATATAAGAAACGCACAGTGTAGTACATACTATATGAGTGAGTTGCACTGAAAAACTTAGAATATAAGAAACGCACAGTGTAGTACATAGTATATGAGTGAGTTGCACTGAAAAACTTAGAATATAAGAAACGCACAGTGTAGTACATAGTATATGAGTGAGTTGCACTGAAAAACTTAGAATATAAGAAACGCACAGTGTAGTACATAGTATATGAGTGAGTTGCACTGAAAAACTTAGAATATAAGAAACGCACAGTGTAGTACATAGTATATGAGTGAGTTGCACTGAAAAACTTAGAATATAAGAAACGCACAGTGTAGTACATAGTATATGAGTGAGTTGCACTGAAAAACTTAGAATATAAGAAACGCACACTGTAGTACATAGTATATGAGTGAGTTGCACTGAAAAACTTAGAATTTAAGAAACGCACAGTGTAGTACATAGTATATGAGTGAGTTGCACTGAAAAACTTAGAATATAAGAAACGCACAGTGTAGTACATAGTATATGAGTGAATTGCACTGAAAAACTTAGAATTTACTGAAAAACCCGCATTAGACGATATGCACAGTGTAGTACATTGTATATGAGTGAGTTGCACTGAAAAACTTAGAATTTACTGAAAAACCCGCATTAGACGAAATGCACAGTGTAGTACATTGTATATGAGTGAGTTGCACTGAAAAACTTAGAATTTACTGAAAAACCCGCATTAGACGAAATGCACAGTGTAGTACATTGTATATGAGTGAGTTGCACTGAAAAATTTAGAATTTACTGAAAAACCCGCATTAGACGAAATGCACAGTGTAGTACATAGTATATGAGTGAGTTGCATGAAAAACTTAGAATTTAAGAAACGTACAGTGTAGTACATAGTATATGAGTGAGTTGCACTCAAAAACTTAGAATATAAGAAACGCACAGTGTAGTACATAGTATATGAGTGAGTTGCACTGAAAAACTTAGAATTTAAGAAACGCACAGTGTAGTACATAGTATATGAGTGAGTTGCACTGAAAAACTTAGAATATAAGAAACGCACAGTGTAGTACATAGTATATGAGTGAGTTGCACTGAAAAACTTAGAATATAAGAAACGCACAGTGTAGTACATAGTATATGAGTGAGTTGCACTGAAAAACTTAGAATATAAGAAACGCACATATAGTACATAGTATATGAATGAGTTGCACTGAAAAACTTAGAATTTACTGAAAAACCCGCATTACACGAAATGCACAGTGTAGTACATAGTATATGAGTGAGTTGCACTGAAAAACTTAGAATATAAGAAACGCACAGTGTAGTACATAGTATATGAGTGAGTTGCACTGAAAAACTTAGAATTTAAGAAACGCACAGTGTAGTACATAGTATATGAGTGAGTTGCACTGAAAAACTTAGAATATAAGAAACGCACAGTGTAGTACATATTATATGAGTGAGTTGCAATGAAAAATTTAGAATATAAGAAACGCACAGTGTAGTACATAGTATATGAGTGAGTTGCACTGAAAAACTTAGAATATAAGAAACGCACATATAGTACATAGTATATGAATGAGTTGCACTGAAAAACTTAGAATTTACTGAAAAACCCGCAATACACGAAATGCACAGTGTAGTACATAGTATATGAGTGAGTTGCACTGAAAAACTTAGAATATAAGAAACGCACAGTGTAGTACATAGTATATGAGTGAGTTGCACTGAAAAACTTAGAATATAAGAAACGCACAGTGTAGTACATAGTATATGAGTGAGTTGCACTGAAAAACTTAGAATTTAAGAAACGCACAGTGTAGTACATAGTATATGAGTGAGTTGCACTGAAAAACTTAGAATATAAGAAACGCACAGTTTAGTACATTGTATATGAGTGAGTTGCACTGAAAAACTTAGAATATACGAAACGCACAGTGTAGTACATAGTATATGAGTGAGTTGCACTGAAAAACTTAGAATATAAGAAACGCACAGTGTAGTACATAGTATATGAGTGAGTTGCCCTGAAAAACTTAGAATATAAGAAACGCACAGTGTAGTACATAGTATATGAGTGAGTTGCACTGAAAAACTTAGAATTTACTGAAAAACCCGCATTACACGAAATGCACAGTGTAGTACATAGTATATGAGTGATTTGCACTGAAAAACTTAGAATATAAGAAACGCACAGTGTAGTACATAGTATATGAGTGAGTTGCACTGAAAAACTTAGAATTTACTGAAAAACCCGCATTAGACGAAATGCACAGTGTAGTACATTGTATATGAGTGAGTTGCACTGAAAAACTTAGAATTTACTGAAAAACCCGCATTAGACGAAATGCACAGTGTAGTACATAGTATATGAGTGAGTTGCACTGAAAAACTTAGAATTTACTGAAAAACCCGCATTAGACGAAATGTACAGTGTAGTACATAGTATATGAGTGAGTTGCACTGAAAAACTTAGAATTTACTGAAAAACCCGCATTAGACGAAATGCACAGTGTAGTACATAGTATATGAGTGAGTTGCACTGGAAAACTTAGAATTTACTGAAAAACCCGCATTAGACGAAATGCAGAGTGTAGTACATTGTATATGAGTGAGTTGCACTGAAAAACTTAGAATTTACTGAAAAACCCGCATTAGACAAAATGCAGTGTAGTACATAGTATATGAGTGAGTTGCACTGAAAAACTTAGAATTTACTGAAAAACCCGCATTAGACGAAATGCACAGTGTAGTACATTGTATATAAGTGAGTTGCACTGAAAAACTTAGAATTTACTGAAAAACCCGCATTAGACGAAATGCACAGTGTAGTACATAGTATATGTGTGAGTTGCACTGAAAAACTTAGAATTTACTGAAAAACCCGCATCAGACGAAATGCACAGTGTAGTACATTGTATATGAGTGAGTTGCACTGAAAAACTTAGAATTTACTGAAAAACCCGCATTAGACGAAATGAACAGTGTAGTACATAGTATATGAGTGAGTTGCACTGAAAAACTTAGAATTTACTGAAAAACCCGCATTAGACGAAATGCACAGTGTAGTACATAGTATATGAGTGAGTTGCACTGAAAAACTTAGAATTTACTGAAAAACCCGCATTAGACGAAATGCACAGTGTAGTACATTGTATATGAGTGAGTTGCACTGAAAAACTTAGAATTTACTGAAAAACCCGCATTAGACGAAATGCACAGTGTAGTACATATTATATGAGTGAGTTGCACTGAAAAACTTAGAATTTACTGAAAAACCCGCATTAGACGAAATGCACAGTGTAGTACATAGTATATGAGTGAGTTGCACTGAAAAACTTAGAATTTACTGAAAAACCCGCATTAGACGAAATGCACAGTGTAGTACATAGTATATGAGTGAGTTGCACTGAAAACCTTAGAATTTATTGAAAAACCCGCATTAGACGAAATGCACAGTGTAGTACATTGTATATGAGTGAGTTGCACTGAAAAACTTAGAATATAAGAAACGCACAGTGTAGTACATAGTATATGAGTGAGTTGCACTGAAAAACTTAGAATATAAGAAACGCACATATAGTACATAGTATATGAATGAGTTGCACTGAAAAACTTAGAATTTACTGAAAAACCCGCAATACACGAAATGCACAGTGTAGTACATAGTATATGAGTGAGTTGCACTGAAAAACTTAGAATATAAGAAACGCACAGTGTAGTACATAGTATATGAGTGAGTTGCACTGAAAAACTTAGAATATAAGAAACGCACAGTGTAGTACATAGTATATGAGTGAGTTGCACTGAAAAACTTAGAATATAAGAAACGCACAGTGTAGTACATAGTATATGAGTGAGTTGCACTGAAAAACTTAGAATATAAGAAACGCACAGTGTAGTACATAGTATATGAGTGAGTTGCACTGAAAAACTTAGAATATAAGAAACGCACAGTGTAGTACATAGTATATGAGTGAGTTGCACTGAAAAACTTAGAATATAAGAAACGCACAGTGTAGTACATAGTATATGAGTGAGTTGCACTGAAAAACTTAGAATATAAGAAACGCACAGTGTAGTACATAGTATATGAGTGAGTTGCACTGAAAAACTTAGAATATAAGAAACGCACAGTGTAGTACATAGTATATGAGTGAGTTGCACTGAAAAACTTAGAATATAAGAAACGCACAGTGTAGTACATAGTATATGAGTGAGTTGCACTGAAAAACTTAGAATATAAGAAACGCACAGTGTAGTACATAGTATATGAGTGAGTTGCACTGAAAAACTTAGAATATAAGAAACGCACAGTGTAGTACATAGTATATGAGTGAGTTGCACTGAAAAACTTAGAATATAAGAAACGCACAGTGTAGTACATAGTATATGAGTGAGTTGCACTGAAAAACTTAGAATTTACTGAAAAACCCGCATTACACGTAATGCACAGTGTAGTACATAGTATATGAGTGAGTTGCACTGAAAAACTTAGAATATAAGAAACGCACAGTGTAGTACATAGTATATGAGTGAGTTGCACTGAAAAACTTAGAATATAAGAAACGCACAGTGTAGTACATAGTATATGAGTGAGTTGCACTGAAAAACTTAGAATATAAGAAACACACAGTGTAGTACATAGTATATGAGTGAGTTGCACTGAAAAACTTAGAATATAAGAAACGCACAGTATAGTACATAGTATATGAGTGAGTTGCACTGAAAAACTTAGAATTTACTGAAAAACCCGCATTAGACGAAATGCACAGTGTAGTACATTGTATATGAGTGAGTTGCACTGAAAAACTTAGAATTTACTGAAAAACCCGCATTAGACGAAATGCACAGTGTAGTACATTGTATATGAGTGAGTTGCACTGAAAAACTTAGAATTTACTGAAAAACCCGCATTAGACGAAATGCACAGTGTAGTACATAGTATATGAGTGAGTTGCATGAAAAACTTAGAATTTAAGAAACGCACAGTGTAGTACATAGTATATGAGTGAGTTGCACTGAAAAACTTAGAATATAAGAAACGCACATATAGTACATAGTATATGAATGAGTTGCACTGAAAATCTTAGAATTTACTGAAAAACCCGCAATACACGAAATGCACAGTGTAGTACATAGTATATGAGTGAGTTGCACTGAAAAACTTAGAATATAAGAAACGCACAGTGTAGTACATAGTATATGAGTGAGTTGCACTGAAAAACTTAGAATATAAGAAACGCACAGTGTAGTACATAGTATATGAGTGAGTTGCACTGAAAAACTTAGAATTTAAGAAACGCACAGTGTAGTACATAGTATATGAGTGAGTTGCATGAAAAACTTAGAATTTAAGAAACGTACAGTGTAGTACATAGTATATGAGTGAGTTGCACTCAAAAACTTAGAATATAAGAAACGCACAGTGTAGTACATAGTATATGAGTGAGTTGCACTGAAAAACTTAGAATTTAAGAAACGCACAGTGTAGTACATAGTATATGAGTGAGTTGCACTGAAAAACTTAGAATATAAGAAACGCACAGTGTAGTACATAGTATATGAGTGAGTTGCACTGAAAAACTTAGAATATAAGAAACGCACAGTGTAGTACATAGTATATGAGTGAGTTGCACTGAAAAACTTAGAATATAAGAAACGCACATATAGTACATAGTATATGAATGAGTTGCACTGAAAAACTTAGAATTTACTGAAAAACCCGCATTACACGAAATGCACAGTGTAGTACATAGTATATGAGTGAGTTGCACTGAAAAACTTAGAATATAAGAAACGCACAGTGTAGTACATAGTATATGAGTGAGTTGCACTGAAAAACTTAGAATTTAAGAAACGCACAGTGTAGTACATAGTATATGAGTGAGTTGCACTGAAAAACTTAGAATATAAGAAACGCACAGTGTAGTACATATTATATGAGTGAGTTGCAATGAAAAATTTAGAATATAAGAAACGCACAGTGTAGTACATAGTATATGAGTGAGTTGCACTGAAAAACTTAGAATATAAGAAACGCACATATAGTACATAGTATATGAATGAGTTGCACTGAAAAACTTAGAATTTACTGAAAAACCCGCAATACACGAAATGCACAGTGTAGTACATAGTATATGAGTGAGTTGCACTGAAAAACTTAGAATATAAGAAACGCACAGTGTAGTACATAGTATATGAGTGAGTTGCACTGAAAAACTTAGAATATAAGAAACGCACAGTGTAGTACATAGTATATGAGTGAGTTGCACTGAAAAACTTAGAATTTAAGAAACGCACAGTGTAGTACATAGTATATGAGTGAGTTGCACTGAAAAACTTAGAATATAAGAAACGCACAGTTTAGTACATTGTATATGAGTGAGTTGCACTGAAAAACTTAGAATATACGAAACGCACAGTGTAGTACATAGTATATGAGTGAGTTGCACTGAAAAACTTAGAATATAAGAAACGCACAGTGTAGTACATAGTATATGAGTGAGTTGCCCTGAAAAACTTAGAATATAAGAAACGCACAGTGTAGTACATAGTATATGAGTGAGTTGCACTGAAAAACTTAGAATTTACTGAAAAACCCGCATTACACGAAATGCACAGTGTAGTACATAGTATATGAGTGATTTGCACTGAAAAACTTAGAATATAAGAAACGCACAGTGTAGTACATAGTATATGAGTGAGTTGCACTGAAAAACTTAGAATTTACTGAAAAACCCGCATTAGACGAAATGCACAGTGTAGTACATTGTATATGAGTGAGTTGCACTGAAAAACTTAGAATTTACTGAAAAACCCGCATTAGACGAAATGCACAGTGTAGTACATAGTATATGAGTGAGTTGCACTGAAAAACTTAGAATTTACTGAAAAACCCGCATTAGACGAAATGTACAGTGTAGTACATAGTATATGAGTGAGTTGCACTGAAAAACTTAGAATTTACTGAAAAACCCGCATTAGACGAAATGCACAGTGTAGTACATAGTATATGAGTGAGTTGCACTGGAAAACTTAGAATTTACTGAAAAACCCGCATTAGACGAAATGCAGAGTGTAGTACATTGTATATGAGTGAGTTGCACTGAAAAACTTAGAATTTACTGAAAAACCCGCATTAGACAAAATGCAGTGTAGTACATAGTATATGAGTGAGTTGCACTGAAAAACTTAGAATTTACTGAAAAACCCGCATTAGACGAAATGCACAGTGTAGTACATTGTATATAAGTGAGTTGCACTGAAAAACTTAGAATTTACTGAAAAACCCGCATTAGACGAAATGCACAGTGTAGTACATAGTATATGTGTGAGTTGCACTGAAAAACTTAGAATTTACTGAAAAACCCGCATCAGACGAAATGCACAGTGTAGTACATTGTATATGAGTGAGTTGCACTGAAAAACTTAGAATTTACTGAAAAACCCGCATTAGACGAAATGAACAGTGTAGTACATAGTATATGAGTGAGTTGCACTGAAAAACTTAGAATTTACTGAAAAACCCGCATTAGACGAAATGCACAGTGTAGTACATAGTATATGAGTGAGTTGCACTGAAAAACTTAGAATTTACTGAAAAACCCGCATTAGACGAAATGCACAGTGTAGTACATTGTATATGAGTGAGTTGCACTGAAAAACTTAGAATTTACTGAAAAACCCGCATTAGACGAAATGCACAGTGTAGTACATATTATATGAGTGAGTTGCACTGAAAAACTTAGAATTTACTGAAAAACCCGCATTAGACGAAATGCACAGTGTAGTACATAGTATATGAGTGAGTTGCACTGAAAAACTTAGAATTTACTGAAAAACCCGCATTAGACGAAATGCACAGTGTAGTACATAGTATATGAGTGAGTTGCACTGAAAACCTTAGAATTTATTGAAAAACCCGCATTAGACGAAATGCACAGTGTAGTACATTGTATATGAGTGAGTTGCACTGAAAAACTTAGAATATAAGAAACGCACAGTGTAGTACATAGTATATGAGTGAGTTGCACTGAAAAACTTAGAATATAAGAAACGCACATATAGTACATAGTATATGAATGAGTTGCACTGAAAAACTTAGAATTTACTGAAAAACCCGCAATACACGAAATGCACAGTGTAGTACATAGTATATGAGTGAGTTGCACTGAAAAACTTAGAATATAAGAAACGCACAGTGTAGTACATAGTATATGAGTGAGTTGCACTGAAAAACTTAGAATATAAGAAACGCACAGTGTAGTACATAGTATATGAGTGAGTTGCACTGAAAAACTTAGAATATAAGAAACGCACAGTGTAGTACATAGTATATGAGTGAGTTGCACTGAAAAACTTAGAATATAAGAAACGCACAGTGTAGTACATAGTATATGAGTGAGTTGCACTGAAAAACTTAGAATATAAGAAACGCACAGTGTAGTACATAGTATATGAGTGAGTTGCACTGAAAAACTTAGAATATAAGAAACGCACAGTGTAGTACATAGTATATGAGTGAGTTGCACTGAAAAACTTAGAATATAAGAAACGCACAGTGTAGTACATAGTATATGAGTGAGTTGCACTGAAAAACTTAGAATATAAGAAACGCACAGTGTAGTACATAGTATATGAGTGAGTTGCACTGAAAAACTTAGAATATAAGAAACGCACAGTGTAGTACATAGTATATGAGTGAGTTGCACTGAAAAACTTAGAATATAAGAAACGCACAGTGTAGTACATAGTATATGAGTGAGTTGCACTGAAAAACTTAGAATATAAGAAACGCACAGTGTAGTACATAGTATATGAGTGAGTTGCACTGAAAAACTTAGAATATAAGAAACGCACAGTGTAGTACATAGTATATGAGTGAGTTGCACTGAAAAACTTAGAATTTACTGAAAAACCCGCATTACACGTAATGCACAGTGTAGTACATAGTATATGAGTGAGTTGCACTGAAAAACTTAGAATATAAGAAACGCACAGTGTAGTACATAGTATATGAGTGAGTTGCACTGAAAAACTTAGAATATAAGAAACGCACAGTGTAGTACATAGTATATGAGTGAGTTGCACTGAAAAACTTAGAATATAAGAAACACACAGTGTAGTACATAGTATATGAGTGAGTTGCACTGAAAAACTTAGAATATAAGAAACGCACAGTATAGTACATAGTATATGAGTGAGTTGCACTGAAAAACTTAGAATTTACTGAAAAACCCGCATTAGACGAAATGCACAGTGTAGTACATTGTATATGAGTGAGTTGCACTGAAAAACTTAGAATTTACTGAAAAACCCGCATTAGACGAAATGCACAGTGTAGTACATTGTATATGAGTGAGTTGCACTGAAAAACTTAGAATTTACTGAAAAACCCGCATTAGACGAAATGCACAGTGTAGTACATAGTATATGAGTGAGTTGCATGAAAAACTTAGAATTTAAGAAACGCACAGTGTAGTACATAGTATATGAGTGAGTTGCACTGAAAAACTTAGAATATAAGAAACGCACATATAGTACATAGTATATGAATGAGTTGCACTGAAAATCTTAGAATTTACTGAAAAACCCGCAATACACGAAATGCACAGTGTAGTACATAGTATATGAGTGAGTTGCACTGAAAAACTTAGAATATAAGAAACGCACAGTGTAGTACATAGTATATGAGTGAGTTGCACTGAAAAACTTAGAATATAAGAAACGCACAGTGTAGTACATAGTATATGAGTGAGTTGCACTGAAAAACTTAGAATATAAGAAACGCACAGTGTAGTACATAGTATATGAGTGAGTTGCACTGAAAAACTTAGAATATAAGAAACGCACAGTGTAGTACATAGTATATGAATGAGTTGCACTGAAAAACTTAGAATATAAGAAACGCACAGTGTAGTACATAGTATATGAGTGAGTTGCACTGAAAAACTTAGAATATAAGAAACGCACAGTGTAGTACATAGTATATGAGTGAGTTGCACTGAAAAACTTAGAATATAAGAAACGCACAGTGTAGTACATAGTATATGAGTGAGTTGCACTGAAAAACTTAGAATATAAGAAACGCACAGTGTAGTACATAGTATATGAGTGAGTTGCACTGAAAAACTTAGAATTTACTGAAAAACCCGCATTACACGAAATGCACAGTGTAGTACATAGTATATGAGTGAGTTGCACTGAAAAACTTAGAATATAAGAAACGCACAGTGTAGTACATAGTATATGAGTGAGTTGCACTGAAAAACTTAGAATATAAGAAACGAACAGTGTAGTACATAGTATATGAGTGAGTTGCACTGAAAAACTTAGAATATAAGAAACGCACAGTGTAGTACATAGTATATGAGTGAGTTGCACAGAAAAACTTAGAATATAAGAAACGCACAGTGTAGTACATAGTATATGAGTGAGTTGCACTGAAAAACTTAGAATATAAGAAACGCACAGTGTAGTACATAGTATATGAGTGAGTTGCACTGAAAAACTTAGAATTTACTGAAAAACCCGCATTACACGAAATGCACAGTGTAGTACATAGTATATGAGTGAGTTGCACTGAAAAACTTAGAATATAAGAAACGCACAGTGTAGTACATAGTATATGAGTGTGTTGCACTGAAAAACTTAGAATATAAGAAACGCACAGTGTAGTACATAGTATATGAGTGTGTTGCACTGAAAAACTTAGAATATAAGAAACGCACAGTGTAGTACATAGTATATGAGTGAGTTGCACTGAAAAACTTAGAATATAAGAAACGCACAGTGTAGTACATAGTATATGAGTGAGTTGCACTGAAAAACTTAGAATATAAGAAACGCACAGTGTAGTACATAGTATATGAGTGAGTTGCACTGAAAAACTTAGAATATAAGAAACGCACAGTGTAGTACATAGTATATGAGTGAGTTGCACTGAAAAACTTAGAATTAAAGAAACGCACAGTGTAGTACATAGTATATGAGTGAGTTGCACTGAAAAACTTAGAATATAAGAAACGCACAGTGTAGTACATAGTATATGAGTGAATTGCACTGAAAAACTTAGAATTTACTGAAAAACCCGCATTAGACGAAATGCACAGTGTAGTACATTGTATATGAGTGAGTTGCACTGAAAAACTTAGAATTTACTGAAAAACCCGCATTAGACGAAATGCACAGTGTAGTACATTGTATATGAGTGAGTTGCACTGAAAAACTTAGAATTTACTGAAAAACCCGCATTAGACGAAATGCACAGTGTAGTACATTGTATATGAGTGAGTTGCACTGAAAAACTTAGAATTTACTGAAAAACCCGCATTAGACGAAATGCACAGTGTAGTACATAGTATATGAGTGAGTTGCATGAAAAACTTAGAATTTAAGAAACGCACAGTGTAGTACATAGTATATGAGTGAGTTGCACTGAAAAACTTAGAATATAAGAAACGCACAGTGTGGTACATAGTATATGAGTGAGTTGCACTGAAAAACTTAGAATATAAGAAACGAACAGTGTAGTACATAGTATATGAGTGAGTTGCACTCAAAAACTTAGAATATAAGAAACGCACAGTGTAGTACATAGTATATGAGTGAGTTGCACTGAAAAACTTAGAATTTAAGAAACGCACAGTGTAGTACATAGTATATGAGTGAGTTGCACTGAAAAACTTAGAATATAAGAAACGCACAGTGTAGTACATAGTATATGAGTGAGTTGCACTGAAAAACTTAGAATATAAGAAACGCACAGTGTAGTACATAGTATATGAGTGAGTTGCAATGAAAAACTTAGAATATAAGAAACGCACAGTGTAGTACATAGTATATGAGTGAGTTGCACTGAAAAACTTAGAATATAAGAAACGCACATATAGTACATAGTATATGAATGAGTTGCACTGAAAAACTTAGAATTTACTGAAAAACCCGCAATACACGAAATGCACAGTGTAGTACATAGTATATGAGTGAGTTGCACTGAAAAACTTAGAATATAAGAAACGCACAGTGTAGTACATAGTATATGAGTGAGTTGCACTGAAAAACTTAGAATATAAGAAACGCACAGTGTAGTACATAGTATATGAGTGAGTTGCACTGAAAAACTTAGAATATAAGAAACGCACAGTGTAGTACATAGTATATGAGTGAGTTGCACTGAAAAACTTAGAATATAAGAAACGCACAGTGTAGTACATAGTATATGAATGAGTTGCACTGAAAAACTTAGAATATAAGAAACGCACAGTGTAGTACATAGTATATGAGTGAGTTGCACTGAAAAACTTAGAATATAAGAAACGCACAGTGTAGTACATAGTATATGAGTGAGTTGCACTGAAAAACTTAGAATATAAGAAACGCACAGTGTAGTACATAGTATATGAGTGAGTTGCACTGAAAAACTTAGAATATAAGAAACGCACAGTGTAGTACATAGTATATGAGTGAGTTGCACTGAAAAACTTAGAATTTACTGAAAAACCCGCATTACACGAAATGCACAGTGTAGTACATAGTATATGAGTGAGTTGCACTGAAAAACTTAGAATATAAGAAACGCACAGTGTAGTACATAGTATATGAGTGAGTTGCACTGAAAAACTTAGAATATAAGAAACGCACAGTGTAGTACATAGTATATGAGTGAGTTGCAATGAAAAACTTAGAATATAAGAAACGCACAGTGTAGTACATAGTATATGAGTGAGTTGCACTGAAAAACTTAGAATATAAGAAACGCACATATAGTACATAGTATATGAATGAGTTGCACTGAAAAACTTAGAATTTACTGAAAAACCCGCAATACACGAAATGCACAGTGTAGTACATAGTATATGAGTGAGTTGCACTGAAAAACTTAGAATATAAGAAACGCACAGTGTAGTACATAGTATATGAGTGAGTTGCACTGAAAAACTTAGAATATAAGAAACGCACAGTGTAGTACATAGTATATGAGTGAGTTGCACTGAAAAACTTAGAATATAAGAAACGCACAGTGTAGTACATAGTATATGAGTGAGTTGCACTGAAAAACTTAGAATATAAGAAACGCACAGTGTAGTACATAGTATATGAATGAGTTGCACTGAAAAACTTAGAATATAAGAAACGCACAGTGTAGTACATAGTATATGAGTGAGTTGCACTGAAAAACTTAGAATATAAGAAACGCACAGTGTAGTACATAGTATATGAGTGAGTTGCACTGAAAAACTTAGAATATAAGAAACGCACAGTGTAGTACATAGTATATGAGTGAGTTGCACTGAAAAACTTAGAATATAAGAAACGCACAGTGTAGTACATAGTATATGAGTGAGTTGCACTGAAAAACTTAGAATTTACTGAAAAACCCGCATTACACGAAATGCACAGTGTAGTACATAGTATATGAGTGAGTTGCACTGAAAAACTTAGAATATAAGCAACGCACAGTGTAGTACATAGTATATGAGTGAGTTGTTCTGAAAAACTTAGAATATAAGAAACGCACAGTGTAGTACATAGTATATGAGTGAGTTGCACTGAAAAACTTAGAATATAAGAAACGCACAGTGTAGTACATAGTATATGAGTGAGTTGCACTGAAAAACATAGAATATAAGAAACGCACAGTGTAGTACATAGTATATGAGTCAGTTGCACTGAAAAACTTAGAATATAAGAAACGCACAGTGTAGTACATAGTATATGAGTGAGTTGCACTGAAAAACTTAGAATATAAGAAACGCACAGTGTAGTACATAGTATATGAGTGAGTTGCACTGAAAAACTTAGAATATAAGAAACGCACAGTGTAGTACATAGTATATGAGTGAGTTGCACAGAAAAACTTAGAATTTAAGAAACGCACAGTGTAGTACATAGTATATGAGTGAGTTGCACTGAAAAACTTAGAATATAAGAAACGCACAGTGTAGTACATAGTATATGAGTGAATTGCACTGAAAAACTTAGAATTTACTGAAAAACCCGCATTAGACGAAATGCACAGTGTAGTACATTGTATATGAGTGAGTTGCACTGAAAAACTTAGAATTTACTGAAAAACCCGCATTAGACGAAATGCACAGTGTAGTACATTGTATATGAGTGAGTTGCACTGAAAAACTTAGAATTTACTGAAAAACCCGCATTAGACGAAATGCACAGTGTAGTACATAGTATATGAGTGAGTTGCATGAAAAACTTAGAATTTAAGAAACGAACAGTGTAGTACATAGTATATGAGTGAGTTGCACTGAAAAACTTAGAATATAAGAAACGCACAGTGTAGTACATAGTATATGAGTGAGTTGCACTGAAAAACTTAGAATATAAGAAACGCACAGTGTAGTACATAGTATATGAGTGAGTTGCACTCAAAAACTTAGAATATAAGAAACGCACAGTGTAGTACATAGTATATGAGTGAGTTGCACTGAAAAACTTAGAATATAAGAAACGCACAGTGTAGTACATAGTATATGAGTGAGTTGCAATGAAAAACTTAGAATATAAGAAACGCACAGTGTAGTACATTGTATATGAGTGAGTTGCACTGAAAAACTTAGAATATAAGAAACGCACAGTGTAGTACATAGTATATGAGTGAGTTGCACTGAAAAACTTAGAATATAAGAAACGCACATATAGTACATAGTATATGAATGAGTTGCACTGAAAAACTTAGAATTTACTGAAAAACCAGAATTACACGAAATGCACAGTGTAGTACATAGTATATGAGTGAGTTGCACTGAAAAAACTTAGAATAATAGAAACGCACAGTGTAGTACATAGTATATGAGTGAGTTGCACTGAAAAACTTAGAATTTAAGAAACGCACAGTGTAGTACATAGTATATGAGTTAGTTGCACTGAAAAACTTAGAATATAAGAAACGCACATATAGTACATAGTATATGAATGAGTTGCACTGAAAAACTTAGAATTTACTGAAAAACCCGCAATACACGAAATGCACAGTGTAGTACATAGTATATGAGTGAGTTGCACTGAAAAACTTAGAATATAAGAAACGCACAGTGTAGTACATAGTATATGAGTGAGTTGCACTGAAAAACTTAGAATATAAGAAACGCACAGTTTAGTACATAGTATATGAGTGAGTTGCACTGAAAAACTTAGAATATAAGAAACACACAGTGTAGTACATAGTATATGAGTGAGTTGCACTGAAAAACTTAGAATTTAAGAAACGCACAGTGTAGTACATAGTATATGAGTTAGTTGCACTGAAAAACTTAGAATATAAGAAACGCACATATAGTACATAGTATATGAATGAGTTGCACTGAAAAACTTAGAATTTACTGAAAAACCCGCAATACACGAAATGCACAGTGTAGTACATAGTATATGAGTGAGTTGCACTGAAAAACTTAGAATATAAGAAACGCACAGTGTAGTACATAGTATATGAGTGAGTTGCACTGAAAAACTTAGAATATAAGAAACGCACAGTTTAGTACATAGTATATGAGTGAGTTGCACTGAAAAACTTAGAATATAAGAAACGCACAGTGTAGTACATAGTATATGAGTGAGTTGCACTGAAAAACTTAGAATATAAGAAACGCACAGTGTAGTACATAGTATATGAGTGAGTTGCACTGAAAAACTTAGAATATAAGAAACGCACAGTGTAGTACATAGTATATGAGTGAGTTGCACTGAAAAACTTAGAATATAAGAAACGCACAGTGTAGTACATAGTATATGAGTGAGTTGCACTGAAAAACTTAGAATTTACTGAAAAAACCCGCATTACACGAAATGCACAGTGTAGTACATAGTATATGAGTGAGTTGCACTGAAAAACTTAGAATATAAGAAACGCACAGTGTAGTACATAGTATATGAGTGAGTTGCACTGAAAAACTTAGAATATAAGAAACGCACAGTGTAGTACATAGTATATGAGTGAGTTGCATTGAAAAACTTAGAATATAAGAAACGCACAGTGTAGTACATAGTATATGAGTGAGTTGCACTGAAAAACTTAGAATATAAGAAACGCAGAGTGTAGTACATAGTATATGAGTGAGTTGCACTGAAAAACTTAGAATATAAGAAACGCACAGTGTAGTACATAGTATATGAGTGAGTTGCACTGAAAAACTTAGAATATAAGAAACGCACAGTGTAGTACATAGTATATGAGTGAGTTGCACTGAAAAACTTAGAATATAAGAAACGCACAGTGTAGTACATAGTATATGAGTGAGTTGCACTGAAAAACTTAGAATATACGAAACGCACAGTGTAGTACATAGTATATGAGTGAGTTGCAATGAAAAACTTAGAATATAAGAAACGCACAGTGTAGTACATAGTATATGAGTGAGTTGCCCTGAAAAACTTAGAATATAAGAAACACACAGTGTAGTACATAGTATATGAGTGAGTTGCACTGAAAAACTTAGAATTTACTGAAAAACCCGCATTACACGAAATGCACAGTGTAGTACATAGTATATGAGTGAGTTGCACTGAAAAACTTAGAATATAAGAAACGCACAGTGTAGTACATACTATATGAGTGAGTTGCACTGAAAAACTTAGAATATAAGAAACGCACAGTGTAGTACATAGTATATGAGTGAGTTGCACTGAAAAACTTAGAATATAAGAAACGCACAGTGTAGTACATAGTATATGAGTGAGTTGCACTGAAAAACTTAGAATATAAGAAACGCACAGTGTAGTACATAGTATATGAGTGAGTTGCACTGAAAAACTTAGAATATAAGAAACGCACAGTGTAGTACATACTATATGAGTGAGTTGCACTGAAAAACTTAGAATATAAGAAACGCACAGTGTAGTACATAGTATATGAGTGAGTTGCACTGAAAAACTTAGAATATAAGAAACGCACAGTGTAGTACATAGTATATGAGTGAGTTGCACTGAAAAACTTAGAATATAAGAAACGCACAGTGTAGTACATAGTATATGAGTGAGTTGCACTGAAAAACTTAGAATATAAGAAACGCACAGTGTAGTACATAGTATATGAGTGAGTTGCACTGAAAAATTTAGAATATAAGAAACGCACAGTGTAGTACATAGTATATGAGTGAGTTGCACTGAAAAACTTAGAATATAAGAAACGCACAGTGTAGTACATAGTATATGAGTGAGTTGCACTGAAAAACTTAGAATATAAGAAACGCACAGTGTAGTACATAGTATATGAGTGAGTTGCACTGAAAAACTTAGAATATAAGAAACGCACATTGTAGTACATAGTATATGAGTGAGTTGCACTGAAAAACTTAGAATATAAGAAACGCACAGTGTAGTACATAGTATATGAGTGAGTTGCACTGAAAAACTTAGAATATAAGAAACGCACAGTGTAGTAAATAGTATATGAGTGAGTTGCACTGAAAAACTTAGAATATAAGAAACGCACAGTGTAGTACATAGTATATGAGTGAGTTGCCCTGAAAAACTTAGAATATAAGAAACGCACAGTGTAGTACATAGTATATGAGTGAGTTGCACTGAAAAACTTAGAATTTACTGAAAAACCCGCATTACACGAAATGCACAGTGTAGTACATAGTATATGAGTGAGTTGCACTGAAAAACTTAGAATATAAGAAACGCACAGTGTAGTACATAGTATATGAGTGAGTTGCACTGAAAAACTTAGAATATAAGAAACGCACAGTGTAGTACATAGTATATGAGTGAGTTGCACTGAAAAACTTAGAATATAAGAAACGCACAGTGTAGTACATAGTATATGAGTGAGTTGCACTGAAAAACTTAGAATATAAGAAACGCACAGTGTAGTACATAGTATATGAGTGAGTTGCACTGAAAAACTTAGAATATAAGAAACGCACAGTGTAGTACATAGTATATGAGTGAGTTGCACTGAAAAACTTAGAATATAAGAAACGCACAGTGTAGTACATAGTATATGAGTGAGTTGCACTGAAAAACTTAGAATATAAGAAACGCACAGTGTAGTACATAGTATATGAGTGAGTTGCCCTGAAAAACTTAGAATATAAGAAACGCACAGTGTAGTACTAGTATATGAGTGAGTTGCACTGAAAAACTTAGAATTTACTGAAAAACCCGCATTACACGAAAT
The DNA here is from genome assembly GCF_978045245.1 of Mus caroli. NCBI lineage: Eukaryota > Metazoa > Chordata > Mammalia > Rodentia > Muridae > Mus > Mus caroli. Next base: position 5,489,191 of record NW_028227280.1, read on the forward strand.
GCACAGTGTAGTACATAGTATATGAGTGAGTTGCACTGAAAAACTTAGAGTATAAGAAACGCACAGTGTAGTACATAGTATATGAGTGAGTTGCACTGAAAAATTTAGAATATAAGAAACGCACAGTGTAGTACATAGTATATGAGTGAGTTGCACTGAAAAACTTAGAATATAAGAAACGCACAGTGTAGTACATAGTATATGAGTGAGTTGCACTGAAAAACTTAGAATATAAGAAACGCACAGTGTAGTACATAGTATATGAGTGAGTTGCACTGAAAAACTTAGAATATAAGAAACGCACAGTGTAGTACATAGTATATGAGTGAGTTGCACTGAAAAACTTAGAATATAAGAAACGCACAGTGTAGTACATAGTATATGAGTGAGTTGCACTGAAAAACTTAGAATATAAGAAACGCACAGTGTAGTACATAGTATATGAGTGAGTTGCACTGAAAAACTTAGAATTTAAGAAACGCACAGTGTAGTACACAGTATATGAGTGAGTTGCACTGAAAAACTTAGAATATAAGAAACGCACAGTGTAGTACATAGTGTATGAGTGAGTTGCACTGAAAAACTTAGAATATAAGAAACGCACAGTGTAGTACATAGTATATGAGTGAGTTGCACTGAAAAACTTAGAATTTAAGAAACGCACAGTGTAGTACACAGTATATGAGTGAGTTGCTTTGAAAAACTTAGAATATAAGAAACGCACAGTGTAGTACATAGTATATGAGTGAGTTGCACTGAAAAACTTAGAATTTACTGAAAAACCCGCATTACACGAAATGCACAGTGTAGTACATAGTATATGAGTGAGTTGCACTGAAAAACTTAGAATATAAGAAACGCACAGTGTAGTACATAGTATATGAGTGAGTTGCACTGAAAAACTTAGAATATAAGAAACGCACAGTGTAGTACATAGTATATGAGTGAGTTGCATTGAAAAACTTAGAATATAAGAAACGCACAGTGTAGTACATAGTATATGAGTGAGTTGCACTGAAAAACTTAGAATATAAGAAACGCAGAGTGTAGTACATAGTATATGAGTGAGTTGCACTGAAAAACTTAGAATATAAGAAACGCACAGTGTAGTACATAGTATATGAGTGAGTTGCACTGAAAAACTTAGAATATAAGAAACGCACAGTGTAGTACATAGTATATGAGTGAGTTGCACTGAAAAACTTAGAATATAAGAAACGCACAGTGTAGTACATAGTATATGAGTGAGTTGCACTGAAAAACTTAGAATATAAGAAACGCACAGTGTAGTACATAGTATATGAGTGAGTTGCACTGAAAAACTTAGAATATACGAAACGCACAGTGTAGTACATAGTATATGAGTGAGTTGCACTGAAAAACTTAGAATATAAGAAACGCACAGTGTAGTACATAGTATATGAGTGAGTTGCCCTGAAAAACTTAGAATATAAGAAACACACAGTGTAGTACATAGTATATGAGTGAGTTGCACTGAAAAACTTAGAATTTACTGAAAAACCCGCATTACACGAAATGCACAGTGTAGTACATAGTATATGAGTGAGTTGCACTGAAAAACTTAGAATATAAGAAACGCACAGTGTAGTACATACTATATGAGTGAGTTGCACTGAAAAACTTAGAATATAAGAAACGCACAGTGTAGTACATAGTATATGAGTGAGTTGCACTGAAAAACTTAGAATATAAGAAACGCACAGTGTAGTACATAGTATATGAGTGAGTTGCACTGAAAAACTTAGAATATAAGAAACGCACAGTGTAGTACATAGTATATGAGTGAGTTGCACTGAAAAACTTAGAATATAAGAAACGCACAGTGTAGTACATAGTATATGAGTGAGTTGCACTGAAAAACTTAGAATATAAGAAACGCACATATAGTACATAGTATATGAATGAGTTGCACTGAAAAACTTAGAATTTACTGAAAAACCCGCATTACACGAAATGCACAGTGTAGTACATAGTATATGAGTGAGTTGCACTGAAAAACTTAGAATATAAGAAACGCACAGTGTAGTACATAGTATATGAGTGAGTTGCACTGAAAAACTTAGAATTTAAGAAACGCACAGTGTAGTACATAGTATATGAGTGAGTTGCACTGAAAAACTTAGAATATAAGAAACGCACAGTGTAGTACATAGTATATGAGCGAGTTGCACTGAAAAACTTAGAATATAAGAAACGCACAGTGTAGTACATAGTATATGAGTGAGTTGCAATGAAAAACTTAGAATATAAGAAACGCACAGTGTAGTACATAGTATATGAGTGAGTTGCACTGAAAAACTTAGAATATAAGAAACGCACATATAGTACATAGTATATGAATGAGTTGCACTGAAAAACTTAGAATTTACTGAAAAACCCGCAATACACGAAATGCACAGTGTAGTACATAGTATATGAGTGAGTTGCACTGAAAAACTTAGAATATAAGAAACGCACAGTGTAGTACATAGTATATGAGTGAGTTGCACTGAAAAACTTAGAATATAAGAAACGCACAGTGTAGTACATAGTATATGAGTGAGTTGCACTGAAAAACTTAGAATTTACTGAAAAACCCGCATTACACGAAATGCACAGTGTAGTACATAGTATATGAGTGAGTTGCACTGAAAAACTTAGAATATAAGCAACGCACAGTGTAGTACATAGTATATGAGTGAGTTGTTCTGAAAAACTTAGAATATAAGAAACGCACAGTGTAGTACATAGTATATGAGTGAGTTGCACTGAAAAACTTAGAATATAAGAAACGCACAGTGTAGTACATAGTATATGAGTGAGTTGCACTGAAAAACATAGAATATAAGAAACGCACAGTGTAGTACATAGTATATGAGTCAGTTGCACTGAAAAACTTAGAATATAAGAAACGCACAGTGTAGTACATAGTATATGAGTGAGTTGCACTGAAAAACTTAGAATATAAGAAACGCACAGTGTAGTACATAGTATATGAGTGAGTTGCACTGAAAAACTTAGAATATAAGAAACGCACAGTGTAGTACATAGTATATGAGTGAGTTGCACAGAAAAACTTAGAATTTAAGAAACGCACAGTGTAGTACATAGTATATGAGTGAGTTGCACTGAAAAACTTAGAATATAAGAAACGCACAGTGTAGTACATAGTATATGAGTGAATTGCACTGAAAAACTTAGAATTTACTGAAAAACCCGCATTAGACGAAATGCACAGTGTAGTACATTGTATATGAGTGAGTTGCACTGAAAAACTTAGAATTTACTGAAAAACCCGCATTAGACGAAATGCACAGTGTAGTACATTGTATATGAGTGAGTTGCACTGAAAAACTTAGAATTTACTGAAAAACCCGCATTAGACGAAATGCACAGTGTAGTACATAGTATATGAGTGAGTTGCATGAAAAACTTAGAATTTAAGAAACGAACAGTGTAGTACATAGTATATGAGTGAGTTGCACTGAAAAACTTAGAATATAAGAAACGCACAGTGTAGTACATAGTATATGAGTGAGTTGCACTGAAAAACTTAGAATATAAGAAACGCACAGTGTAGTACATAGTATATGAGTGAGTTGCACTCAAAAACTTAGAATATAAGAAACGCACAGTGTAGTACATAGTATATGAGTGAGTTGCACTGAAAAACTTAGAATATAAGAAACGCACAGTGTAGTACATAGTATATGAGTGAGTTGCAATGAAAAACTTAGAATATAAGAAACGCACAGTGTAGTACATTGTATATGAGTGAGTTGCACTGAAAAACTTAGAATATAAGAAACGCACAGTGTAGTACATAGTATATGAGTGAGTTGCACTGAAAAACTTAGAATATAAGAAACGCACATATAGTACATAGTATATGAATGAGTTGCACTGAAAAACTTAGAATTTACTGAAAAACCAGAATTACACGAAATGCACAGTGTAGTACATAGTATATGAGTGAGTTGCACTGAAAAAACTTAGAATAATAGAAACGCACAGTGTAGTACATAGTATATGAGTGAGTTGCACTGAAAAACTTAGAATTTAAGAAACGCACAGTGTAGTACATAGTATATGAGTTAGTTGCACTGAAAAACTTAGAATATAAGAAACGCACATATAGTACATAGTATATGAATGAGTTGCACTGAAAATCTTAGAATTTACTGAAAAACCCGCAATACACGAAATGCACAGTGTAGTACATAGTATATGAGTGAGTTGCACTGAAAAACTTAGAATATAAGAAACGCACAGTGTAGTACATAGTATATGAGTGAGTTGCACTGAAAAACTTAGAATATAAGAAACGCACAGTGTAGTACATAGTATATGAGTGAGTTGCACTGAAAAACTTAGAATATAAGAAACGCACAGTGTAGTACATAGTATATGAGTGAGTTGCACTGAAAAACTTAGAATATAAGAAACGCACAGTGTAGTACATAGTATATGAATGAGTTGCACTGAAAAACTTAGAATATAAGAAACGCACAGTGTAGTACATAGTATATGAGTGAGTTGCACTGAAAAACTTAGAATATAAGAAACGCACAGTGTAGTACATAGTATATGAGTGAGTTGCACTGAAAAACTTAGAATATAAGAAACGCACAGTGTAGTACATAGTATATGAGTGAGTTGCACTGAAAAACTTAGAATATAAGAAACGCACAGTGTAGTACATAGTATATGAGTGAGTTGCACTGAAAAACTTAGAATTTACTGAAAAACCCGCATTACACGAAATGCACAGTGTAGTACATAGTATATGAGTGAGTTGCACTGAAAAACTTAGAATATAAGAAACGCACAGTGTAGTACATAGTATATGAGTGAGTTGCACTGAAAAACTTAGAATATAAGAAACGAACAGTGTAGTACATAGTATATGAGTGAGTTGCACTGAAAAACTTAGAATATAAGAAACGCACAGTGTAGTACATAGTATATGAGTGAGTTGCACAGAAAAACTTAGAATATAAGAAACGCACAGTGTAGTACATAGTATATGAGTGAGTTGCACTGAAAAACTTAGAATATAAGAAACGCACAGTGTAGTACATAGTATATGAGTGAGTTGCACTGAAAAACTTAGAATTTACTGAAAAACCCGCATTACACGAAATGCACAGTGTAGTACATAGTATATGAGTGAGTTGCACTGAAAAACTTAGAATATAAGAAACGCACAGTGTAGTACATAGTATATGAGTGTGTTGCACTGAAAAACTTAGAATATAAGAAACGCACAGTGTAGTACATAGTATATGAGTGTGTTGCACTGAAAAACTTAGAATATAAGAAACGCACAGTGTAGTACATAGTATATGAGTGAGTTGCACTGAAAAACTTAGAATATAAGAAACGCACAGTGTAGTACATAGTATATGAGTGAGTTGCACTGAAAAACTTAGAATATAAGAAACGCACAGTGTAGTACATAGTATATGAGTGAGTTGCACTGAAAAACTTAGAATATAAGAAACGCACAGTGTAGTACATAGTATATGAGTGAGTTGCACTGAAAAACTTAGAATTAAAGAAACGCACAGTGTAGTACATAGTATATGAGTGAGTTGCACTGAAAAACTTAGAATATAAGAAACGCACAGTGTAGTACATAGTATATGAGTGAATTGCACTGAAAAACTTAGAATTTACTGAAAAACCCGCATTAGACGAAATGCACAGTGTAGTACATTGTATATGAGTGAGTTGCACTGAAAAACTTAGAATTTACTGAAAAACCCGCATTAGACGAAATGCACAGTGTAGTACATTGTATATGAGTGAGTTGCACTGAAAAACTTAGAATTTACTGAAAAACCCGCATTAGACGAAATGCACAGTGTAGTACATTGTATATGAGTGAGTTGCACTGAAAAACTTAGAATTTACTGAAAAACCCGCATTAGACGAAATGCACAGTGTAGTACATAGTATATGAGTGAGTTGCATGAAAAACTTAGAATTTAAGAAACGCACAGTGTAGTACATAGTATATGAGTGAGTTGCACTGAAAAACTTAGAATATAAGAAACGCACAGTGTGGTACATAGTATATGAGTGAGTTGCACTGAAAAACTTAGAATATAAGAAACGAACAGTGTAGTACATAGTATATGAGTGAGTTGCACTCAAAAACTTAGAATATAAGAAACGCACAGTGTAGTACATAGTATATGAGTGAGTTGCACTGAAAAACTTAGAATTTAAGAAACGCACAGTGTAGTACATAGTATATGAGTGAGTTGCACTGAAAAACTTAGAATATAAGAAACGCACAGTGTAGTACATAGTATATGAGTGAGTTGCACTGAAAAACTTAGAATATAAGAAACGCACAGTGTAGTACATAGTATATGAGTGAGTTGCAATGAAAAACTTAGAATATAAGAAACGCACAGTGTAGTACATAGTATATGAGTGAGTTGCACTGAAAAACTTAGAATATAAGAAACGCACATATAGTACATAGTATATGAATGAGTTGCACTGAAAAACTTAGAATTTACTGAAAAACCCGCAATACACGAAATGCACAGTGTAGTACATAGTATATGAGTGAGTTGCACTGAAAAACTTAGAATATAAGAAACGCACAGTGTAGTACATAGTATATGAGTGAGTTGCACTGAAAAACTTAGAATATAAGAAACGCACAGTGTAGTACATAGTATATGAGTGAGTTGCACTGAAAAACTTAGAATATAAGAAACGCACAGTGTAGTACATAGTATATGAGTGAGTTGCACTGAAAAACTTAGAATATAAGAAACGCACAGTGTAGTACATAGTATATGAATGAGTTGCACTGAAAAACTTAGAATATAAGAAACGCACAGTGTAGTACATAGTATATGAGTGAGTTGCACTGAAAAACTTAGAATATAAGAAACGCACAGTGTAGTACATAGTATATGAGTGAGTTGCACTGAAAAACTTAGAATATAAGAAACGCACAGTGTAGTACATAGTATATGAGTGAGTTGCACTGAAAAACTTAGAATATAAGAAACGCACAGTGTAGTACATAGTATATGAGTGAGTTGCACTGAAAAACTTAGAATTTACTGAAAAACCCGCATTACACGAAATGCACAGTGTAGTACATAGTATATGAGTGAGTTGCACTGAAAAACTTAGAATATAAGAAACGCACAGTGTAGTACATAGTATATGAGTGAGTTGCACTGAAAAACTTAGAATATAAGAAACGCACAGTGTAGTACATAGTATATGAGTGAGTTGCAATGAAAAACTTAGAATATAAGAAACGCACAGTGTAGTACATAGTATATGAGTGAGTTGCACTGAAAAACTTAGAATATAAGAAACGCACATATAGTACATAGTATATGAATGAGTTGCACTGAAAAACTTAGAATTTACTGAAAAACCCGCAATACACGAAATGCACAGTGTAGTACATAGTATATGAGTGAGTTGCACTGAAAAACTTAGAATATAAGAAACGCACAGTGTAGTACATAGTATATGAGTGAGTTGCACTGAAAAACTTAGAATATAAGAAACGCACAGTGTAGTACATAGTATATGAGTGAGTTGCACTGAAAAACTTAGAATATAAGAAACGCACAGTGTAGTACATAGTATATGAGTGAGTTGCACTGAAAAACTTAGAATATAAGAAACGCACAGTGTAGTACATAGTATATGAATGAGTTGCACTGAAAAACTTAGAATATAAGAAACGCACAGTGTAGTACATAGTATATGAGTGAGTTGCACTGAAAAACTTAGAATATAAGAAACGCACAGTGTAGTACATAGTATATGAGTGAGTTGCACTGAAAAACTTAGAATATAAGAAACGCACAGTGTAGTACATAGTATATGAGTGAGTTGCACTGAAAAACTTAGAATATAAGAAACGCACAGTGTAGTACATAGTATATGAGTGAGTTGCACTGAAAAACTTAGAATTTACTGAAAAACCCGCATTACACGAAATGCACAGTGTAGTACATAGTATATGAGTGAGTTGCACTGAAAAACTTCGAATATAAGCAACGCACAGTGTAGTACATAGTATATGAGTGAGTTGTTCTGAAAAACTTAGAATATAAGAAACGCACAGTGTAGTACATAGTATATGAGTGAGTTGCACTGAAAAACTTAGAATATAAGAAACGCACAGTGTAGTACATAGTATATGAGTGAGTTGCACTGAAAAACATAGAATATAAGAAACGCACAGTGTAGTACATAGTATATGAGTCAGTTGCACTGAAAAACTTAGAATATAAGAAACGCACAGTGTAGTACATAGTATATGAGTGAGTTGCACTGAAAAACTTAGAATATAAGAAACGCACAGTGTAGTACATAGTATATGAGTGAGTTGCACTGAAAAACTTAGAATATAAGAAACGCACAGTGTAGTACATAGTATATGAGTGAGTTGCACAGAAAAACTTAGAATTTAAGAAACGCACAGTGTAGTACATAGTATATGAGTGAGTTGCACTGAAAAACTTAGAATATAAGAAACGCACAGTGTAGTACATAGTATATGAGTGAATTGCACTGAAAAACTTAGAATTTACTGAAAAACCCGCATTAGACGAAATGCACAGTGTAGTACATTGTATATGAGTGAGTTGCACTGAAAAACTTAGAATTTACTGAAAAACCCGCATTAGACGAAATGCACAGTGTAGTACATTGTATATGAGTGAGTTGCACTGAAAAACTTAGAATTTACTGAAAAACCCGCATTAGACGAAATGCACAGTGTAGTACATAGTATATGAGTGAGTTGCATGAAAAACTTAGAATTTAAGAAACGAACAGTGTAGTACATAGTATATGAGTGAGTTGCACTGAAAAACTTAGAATATAAGAAACGCACAGTGTAGTACATAGTATATGAGTGAGTTGCACTGAAAAACTTAGAATATAAGAAACGCACAGTGTAGTACATAGTATATGAGTGAGTTGCACTCAAAAACTTAGAATATAAGAAACGCACAGTGTAGTACATAGTATATGAGTGAGTTGCACTGAAAAACTTAGAATATAAGAAACGCACAGTGTAGTACATAGTATATGAGTGAGTTGCAATGAAAAACTTAGAATATAAGAAACGCACAGTGTAGTACATTGTATATGAGTGAGTTGCACTGAAAAACTTAGAATATAAGAAACGCACAGTGTAGTACATAGTATATGAGTGAGTTGCACTGAAAAACTTAGAATATAAGAAACGCACATATAGTACATAGTATATGAATGAGTTGCACTGAAAAACTTAGAATTTACTGAAAAACCAGAATTACACGAAATGCACAGTGTAGTACATAGTATATGAGTGAGTTGCACTGAAAAAACTTAGAATAATAGAAACGCACAGTGTAGTACATAGTATATGAGTGAGTTGCACTGAAAAACTTAGAATTTAAGAAACGCACAGTGTAGTACATAGTATATGAGTTAGTTGCACTGAAAAACTTAGAATATAAGAAACGCACATATAGTACATAGTATATGAATGAGTTGCACTGAAAAACTTAGAATTTACTGAAAAACCCGCAATACACGAAATGCACAGTGTAGTACATAGTATATGAGTGAGTTGCACTGAAAAACTTAGAATATAAGAAACGCACAGTGTAGTACATAGTATATGAGTGAGTTGCACTGAAAAACTTAGAATATAAGAAACGCACAGTTTAGTACATAGTATATGAGTGAGTTGCACTGAAAAACTTAGAATATAAGAAACACACAGTGTAGTACATAGTATATGAGTGAGTTGCACTGAAAAACTTAGAATTTAAGAAACGCACAGTGTAGTACATAGTATATGAGTTAGTTGCACTGAAAAACTTAGAATATAAGAAACGCACATATAGTACATAGTATATGAATGAGTTGCACTGAAAAACTTAGAATTTACTGAAAAACCCGCAATACACGAAATGCACAGTGTAGTACATAGTATATGAGTGAGTTGCACTGAAAAACTTAGAATATAAGAAACGCACAGTGTAGTACATAGTATATGAGTGAGTTGCACTGAAAAACTTAGAATATAAGAAACGCACAGTTTAGTACATAGTATATGAGTGAGTTGCACTGAAAAACTTAGAATATAAGAAACGCACAGTGTAGTACATAGTATATGAGTGAGTTGCACTGAAAAACTTAGAATATAAGAAACGCACAGTGTAGTACATAGTATATGAGTGAGTTGCACTGAAAAACTTAGAATATAAGAAACGCACAGTGTAGTACATAGTATATGAGTGAGTTGCACTGAAAAACTTAGAATATAAGAAACGCACAGTGTAGTACATAGTATATGAGTGAGTTGCACTGAAAAACTTAGAATTTACTGAAAAAACCCGCATTACACGAAATGCACAGTGTAGTACATAGTATATGAGTGAGTTGCACTGAAAAACTTAGAATATAAGAAACGCACAGTGTAGTACATAGTATATGAGTGAGTTGCACTGAAAAACTTAGAATATAAGAAACGCACAGTGTAGTACATAGTATATGAGTGAGTTGCATTGAAAAACTTAGAATATAAGAAACGCACAGTGTAGTACATAGTATATGAGTGAGTTGCACTGAAAAACTTAGAATATAAGAAACGCAGAGTGTAGTACATAGTATATGAGTGAGTTGCACTGAAAAACTTAGAATATAAGAAACGCACAGTGTAGTACATAGTATATGAGTGAGTTGCACTGAAAAACTTAGAATATAAGAAACGCACAGTGTAGTACATAGTATATGAGTGAGTTGCACTGAAAAACTTAGAATATAAGAAACGCACAGTGTAGTACATAGTATATGAGTGAGTTGCACTGAAAAACTTAGAATATACGAAACGCACAGTGTAGTACATAGTATATGAGTGAGTTGCAATGAAAAACTTAGAATATAAGAAACGCACAGTGTAGTACATAGTATATGAGTGAGTTGCCCTGAAAAACTTAGAATATAAGAAACACACAGTGTAGTACATAGTATATGAGTGAGTTGCACTGAAAAACTTAGAATTTACTGAAAAACCCGCATTACACGAAATGCACAGTGTAGTACATAGTATATGAGTGAGTTGCACTGAAAAACTTAGAATATAAGAAACGCACAGTGTAGTACATACTATATGAGTGAGTTGCACTGAAAAACTTAGAATATAAGAAACGCACAGTGTAGTACATAGTATATGAGTGAGTTGCACTGAAAAACTTAGAATATAAGAAACGCACAGTGTAGTACATAGTATATGAGTGAGTTGCACTGAAAAACTTAGAATATAAGAAACGCACAGTGTAGTACATAGTATATGAGTGAGTTGCACTGAAAAACTTAGAATATAAGAAACGCACAGTGTAGTACATACTATATGAGTGAGTTGCACTGAAAAACTTAGAATATAAGAAACGCACAGTGTAGTACATAGTATATGAGTGAGTTGCACTGAAAAACTTAGAATATAAGAAACGCACAGTGTAGTACATAGTATATGAGTGAGTTGCACTGAAAAACTTAGAATATAAGAAACGCACAGTGTAGTACATAGTATATGAGTGAGTTGCACTGAAAAACTTAGAATATAAGAAACGCACAGTGTAGTACATAGTATATGAGTGAGTTGCACTGAAAAATTTAGAATATAAGAAACGCACAGTGTAGTACATAGTATATGAGTGAGTTGCACTGAAAAACTTAGAATATAAGAAACGCACAGTGTAGTACATAGTATATGAGTGAGTTGCACTGAAAAACTTAGAATATAAGAAACGCACAGTGTAGTACATAGTATATGAGTGAGTTGCACTGAAAAACTTAGAATATAAGAAACGCACATTGTAGTACATAGTATATGAGTGAGTTGCACTGAAAAACTTAGAATATAAGAAACGCACAGTGTAGTACATAGTATATGAGTGAGTTGCACTGAAAAACTTAGAATATAAGAAACGCACAGTGTAGTAAATAGTATATGAGTGAGTTGCACTGAAAAACTTAGAATATAAGAAACGCACAGTGTAGTACATAGTATATGAGTGAGTTGCCCTGAAAAACTTAGAATATAAGAAACGCACAGTGTAGTACATAGTATATGAGTGAGTTGCACTGAAAAACTTAGAATTTACTGAAAAACCCGCATTACACGAAATGCACAGTGTAGTACATAGTATATGAGTGAGTTGCACTGAAAAACTTAGAATATAAGAAACGCACAGTGTAGTACATAGTATATGAGTGAGTTGCACTGAAAAACTTAGAATATAAGAAACGCACAGTGTAGTACATAGTATATGAGTGAGTTGCACTGAAAAACTTAGAATATAAGAAACGCACAGTGTAGTACATAGTATATGAGTGAGTTGCACTGAAAAACTTAGAATATAAGAAACGCACAGTGTAGTACATAGTATATGAGTGAGTTGCACTGAAAAACTTAGAATATAAGAAACGCACAGTGTAGTACATAGTATATGAGTGAGTTGCACTGAAAAACTTAGAATATAAGAAACGCACAGTGTAGTACATAGTATATGAGTGAGTTGCACTGAAAAACTTAGAATATAAGAAACGCACAGTGTAGTACATAGTATATGAGTGAGTTGCCCTGAAAAACTTAGAATATAAGAAACGCACAGTGTAGTACTAGTATATGAGTGAGTTGCACTGAAAAACTTAGAATTTACTGAAAAACCCGCATTACACGAAATGCACAGTGTAGTACATAGTATATGAGTGAGTTGCACTGAAAAACTTAGAGTATAAGAAACGCACAGTGTAGTACATAGTATATGAGTGAGTTGCACTGAAAAATTTAGAATATAAGAAACGCACAGTGTAGTACATAGTATATGAGTGAGTTGCACTGAAAAACTTAGAATATAAGAAACGCACAGTGTAGTACATAGTATATGAGTGAGTTGCACTGAAAAACTTAGAATATAAGAAACGCACAGTGTAGTACATAGTATATGAGTGAGTTGCACTGAAAAACTTAGAATATAAGAAACGCACAGTGTAGTACATAGTATATGAGTGAGTTGCACTGAAAAACTTAGAATATAAGAAACGCACAGTGTAGTACATAGTATATGAGTGAGTTGCACTGAAAAACTTAGAATATAAGAAACGCACAGTGTAGTACATAGTATATGAGTGAGTTGCACTGAAAAACTTAGAATTTAAGAAACGCACAGTGTAGTACACAGTATATGAGTGAGTTGCACTGAAAAACTTAGAATATAAGAAACGCACAGTGTAGTACATAGTGTATGAGTGAGTTGCACTGAAAAACTTAGAATATAAGAAACGCACAGTGTAGTACATAGTATATGAGTGAGTTGCACTGAAAAACTTAGAATTTAAGAAACGCACAGTGTAGTACACAGTATATGAGTGAGTTGCTTTGAAAAACTTAGAATATAAGAAACGCACAGTGTAGTACATAGTATATGAGTGAGTTGCACTGAAAAACTTAGAATTTACTGAAAAACCCGCATTACACGAAATGCACAGTGTAGTACATAGTATATGAGTGAGTTGCACTGAAAAACTTAGAATATAAGAAACGCACAGTGTAGTACATAGTATATGAGTGAGTTGCACTGAAAAACTTAGAATATAAGAAACGCACAGTGTAGTACATAGTATATGAGTGAGTTGCATTGAAAAACTTAGAATATAAGAAACGCACAGTGTAGTACATAGTATATGAGTGAGTTGCACTGAAAAACTTAGAATATAAGAAACGCAGAGTGTAGTACATAGTATATGAGTGAGTTGCACTGAAAAACTTAGAATATAAGAAACGCACAGTGTAGTACATAGTATATGAGTGAGTTGCACTGAAAAACTTAGAATATAAGAAACGCACAGTGTAGTACATAGTATATGAGTGAGTTGCACTGAAAAACTTAGAATATAAGAAACGCACAGTGTAGTACATAGTATATGAGTGAGTTGCACTGAAAAACTTAGAATATAAGAAACGCACAGTGTAGTACATAGTATATGAGTGAGTTGCACTGAAAAACTTAGAATATACGAAACGCACAGTGTAGTACATAGTATATGAGTGAGTTGCACTGAAAAACTTAGAATATAAGAAACGCACAGTGTAGTACATAGTATATGAGTGAGTTGCCCTGAAAAACTTAGAATATAAGAAACACACAGTGTAGTACATAGTATATGAGTGAGTTGCACTGAAAAACTTAGAATTTACTGAAAAACCCGCATTACACGAAATGCACAGTGTAGTACATAGTATATGAGTGAGTTGCACTGAAAAACTTAGAATATAAGAAACGCACAGTGTAGTACATACTATATGAGTGAGTTGCACTGAAAAACTTAGAATATAAGAAACGCACAGTGTAGTACATAGTATATGAGTGAGTTGCACTGAAAAACTTAGAATATAAGAAACGCACAGTGTAGTACATAGTATATGAGTGAGTTGCACTGAAAAACTTAGAATATAAGAAACGCACAGTGTAGTACATAGTATATGAGTGAGTTGCACTGAAAAACTTAGAATATAAGAAACGCACAGTGTAGTACATAGTATATGAGTGAGTTGCACTGAAAAACTTAGAATATAAGAAACGCACATATAGTACATAGTATATGAATGAGTTGCACTGAAAAACTTAGAATTTACTGAAAAACCCGCATTACACGAAATGCACAGTGTAGTACATAGTATATGAGTGAGTTGCACTGAAAAACTTAGAATATAAGAAACGCACAGTGTAGTACATAGTATATGAGTGAGTTGCACTGAAAAACTTAGAATTTAAGAAACGCACAGTGTAGTACATAGTATATGAGTGAGTTGCACTGAAAAACTTAGAATATAAGAAACGCACAGTGTAGTACATAGTATATGAGCGAGTTGCACTGAAAAACTTAGAATATAAGAAACGCACAGTGTAGTACATAGTATATGAGTGAGTTGCAATGAAAAACTTAGAATATAAGAAACGCACAGTGTAGTACATAGTATATGAGTGAGTTGCACTGAAAAACTTAGAATATAAGAAACGCACATATAGTACATAGTATATGAATGAGTTGCACTGAAAAACTTAGAATTTACTGAAAAACCCGCAATACACGAAATGCACAGTGTAGTACATAGTATATGAGTGAGTTGCACTGAAAAACTTAGAATATAAGAAACGCACAGTGTAGTACATAGTATATGAGTGAGTTGCACTGAAAAACTTAGAATATAAGAAACGCACAGTGTAGTACATAGTATATGAGTGAGTTGCACTGAAAAACTTAGAATTTACTGAAAAACCCGCATTACACGAAATGCACAGTGTAGTACATAGTATATGAGTGAGTTGCACTGAAAAACTTAGAATATAAGCAACGCACAGTGTAGTACATAGTATATGAGTGAGTTGTTCTGAAAAACTTAGAATATAAGAAACGCACAGTGTAGTACATAGTATATGAGTGAGTTGCACTGAAAAACTTAGAATATAAGAAACGCACAGTGTAGTACATAGTATATGAGTGAGTTGCACTGAAAAACATAGAATATAAGAAACGCACAGTGTAGTACATAGTATATGAGTCAGTTGCACTGAAAAACTTAGAATATAAGAAACGCACAGTGTAGTACATAGTATATGAGTGAGTTGCACTGAAAAACTTAGAATATAAGAAACGCACAGTGTAGTACATAGTATATGAGTGAGTTGCACTGAAAAACTTAGAATATAAGAAACGCACAGTGTAGTACATAGTATATGAGTGAGTTGCACAGAAAAACTTAGAATTTAAGAAACGCACAGTGTAGTACATAGTATATGAGTGAGTTGCACTGAAAAACTTAGAATATAAGAAACGCACAGTGTAGTACATAGTATATGAGTGAATTGCACTGAAAAACTTAGAATTTACTGAAAAACCCGCATTAGACGAAATGCACAGTGTAGTACATTGTATATGAGTGAGTTGCACTGAAAAACTTAGAATTTACTGAAAAACCCGCATTAGACGAAATGCACAGTGTAGTACATTGTATATGAGTGAGTTGCACTGAAAAACTTAGAATTTACTGAAAAACCCGCATTAGACGAAATGCACAGTGTAGTACATAGTATATGAGTGAGTTGCATGAAAAACTTAGAATTTAAGAAACGAACAGTGTAGTACATAGTATATGAGTGAGTTGCACTGAAAAACTTAGAATATAAGAAACGCACAGTGTAGTACATAGTATATGAGTGAGTTGCACTGAAAAACTTAGAATATAAGAAACGCACAGTGTAGTACATAGTATATGAGTGAGTTGCACTCAAAAACTTAGAATATAAGAAACGCACAGTGTAGTACATAGTATATGAGTGAGTTGCACTGAAAAACTTAGAATATAAGAAACGCACAGTGTAGTACATAGTATATGAGTGAGTTGCAATGAAAAACTTAGAATATAAGAAACGCACAGTGTAGTACATTGTATATGAGTGAGTTGCACTGAAAAACTTAGAATATAAGAAACGCACAGTGTAGTACATAGTATATGAGTGAGTTGCACTGAAAAACTTAGAATATAAGAAACGCACATATAGTACATAGTATATGAATGAGTTGCACTGAAAAACTTAGAATTTACTGAAAAACCAGAATTACACGAAATGCACAGTGTAGTACATAGTATATGAGTGAGTTGCACTGAAAAAACTTAGAATAATAGAAACGCACAGTGTAGTACATAGTATATGAGTGAGTTGCACTGAAAAACTTAGAATTTAAGAAACGCACAGTGTAGTACATAGTATATGAGTTAGTTGCACTGAAAAACTTAGAATATAAGAAACGCACATATAGTACATAGTATATGAATGAGTTGCACTGAAAAACTTAGAATTTACTGAAAAACCCGCAATACACGAAATGCACAGTGTAGTACATAGTATATGAGTGAGTTGCACTGAAAAACTTAGAATATAAGAAACGCACAGTGTAGTACATAGTATATGAGTGAGTTGCACTGAAAAACTTAGAATATAAGAAACGCACAGTTTAGTACATAGTATATGAGTGAGTTGCACTGAAAAACTTAGAATATAAGAAACACACAGTGTAGTACATAGTATATGAGTGAGTTGCACTGAAAAACTTAGAATTTAAGAAACGCACAGTGTAGTACATAGTATATGAGTTAGTTGCACTGAAAAACTTAGAATATAAGAAACGCACATATAGTACATAGTATATGAATGAGTTGCACTGAAAAACTTAGAATTTACTGAAAAACCCGCAATACACGAAATGCACAGTGTAGTACATAGTATATGAGTGAGTTGCACTGAAAAACTTAGAATATAAGAAACGCACAGTGTAGTACATAGTATATGAGTGAGTTGCACTGAAAAACTTAGAATATAAGAAACGCACAGTTTAGTACATAGTATATGAGTGAGTTGCACTGAAAAACTTAGAATATAAGAAACGCACAGTGTAGTACATAGTATATGAGTGAGTTGCACTGAAAAACTTAGAATATAAGAAACGCACAGTGTAGTACATAGTATATGAGTGAGTTGCACTGAAAAACTTAGAATATAAGAAACGCACAGTGTAGTACATAGTATATGAGTGAGTTGCACTGAAAAACTTAGAATATAAGAAACGCACAGTGTAGTACATAGTATATGAGTGAGTTGCACTGAAAAACTTAGAATTTACTGAAAAAACCCGCATTACACGAAATGCACAGTGTAGTACATAGTATATGAGTGAGTTGCACTGAAAAACTTAGAATATAAGAAACGCACAGTGTAGTACATAGTATATGAGTGAGTTGCACTGAAAAACTTAGAATATAAGAAACGCACAGTGTAGTACATAGTATATGAGTGAGTTGCATTGAAAAACTTAGAATATAAGAAACGCACAGTGTAGTACATAGTATATGAGTGAGTTGCACTGAAAAACTTAGAATATAAGAAACGCAGAGTGTAGTACATAGTATATGAGTGAGTTGCACTGAAAAACTTAGAATATAAGAAACGCACAGTGTAGTACATAGTATATGAGTGAGTTGCACTGAAAAACTTAGAATATAAGAAACGCACAGTGTAGTACATAGTATATGAGTGAGTTGCACTGAAAAACTTAGAATATAAGAAACGCACAGTGTAGTACATAGTATATGAGTGAGTTGCACTGAAAAACTTAGAATATACGAAACGCACAGTGTAGTACATAGTATATGAGTGAGTTGCAATGAAAAACTTAGAATATAAGAAACGCACAGTGTAGTACATAGTATATGAGTGAGTTGCCCTGAAAAACTTAGAATATAAGAAACACACAGTGTAGTACATAGTATATGAGTGAGTTGCACTGAAAAACTTAGAATTTACTGAAAAACCCGCATTACACGAAATGCACAGTGTAGTACATAGTATATGAGTGAGTTGCACTGAAAAACTTAGAATATAAGAAACGCACAGTGTAGTACATACTATATGAGTGAGTTGCACTGAAAAACTTAGAATATAAGAAACGCACAGTGTAGTACATAGTATATGAGTGAGTTGCACTGAAAAACTTAGAATATAAGAAACGCACAGTGTAGTACATAGTATATGAGTGAGTTGCACTGAAAAACTTAGAATATAAGAAACGCACAGTGTAGTACATAGTATATGAGTGAGTTGCACTGAAAAACTTAGAATATAAGAAACGCACAGTGTAGTACATACTATATGAGTGAGTTGCACTGAAAAACTTAGAATATAAGAAACGCACAGTGTAGTACATAGTATATGAGTGAGTTGCACTGAAAAACTTAGAATATAAGAAACGCACAGTGTAGTACATAGTATATGAGTGAGTTGCACTGAAAAACTTAGAATATAAGAAACGCACAGTGTAGTACATAGTATATGAGTGAGTTGCACTGAAAAACTTAGAATATAAGAAACGCACAGTGTAGTACATAGTATATGAGTGAGTTGCACTGAAAAATTTAGAATATAAGAAACGCACAGTGTAGTACATAGTATATGAGTGAGTTGCACTGAAAAACTTAGAATATAAGAAACGCACAGTGTAGTACATAGTATATGAGTGAGTTGCACTGAAAAACTTAGAATATAAGAAACGCACAGTGTAGTACATAGTATATGAGTGAGTTGCACTGAAAAACTTAGAATATAAGAAACGCACATTGTAGTACATAGTATATGAGTGAGTTGCACTGAAAAACTTAGAATATAAGAAACGCACAGTGTAGTACATAGTATATGAGTGAGTTGCACTGAAAAACTTAGAATATAAGAAACGCACAGTGTAGTAAATAGTATATGAGTGAGTTGCACTGAAAAACTTAGAATATAAGAAACGCACAGTGTAGTACATAGTATATGAGTGAGTTGCCCTGAAAAACTTAGAATATAAGAAACGCACAGTGTAGTACATAGTATATGAGTGAGTTGCACTGAAAAACTTAGAATTTACTGAAAAACCCGCATTACACGAAATGCACAGTGTAGTACATAGTATATGAGTGAGTTGCACTGAAAAACTTAGAATATAAGAAACGCACAGTGTAGTACATAGTATATGAGTGAGTTGCACTGAAAAACTTAGAATATAAGAAACGCACAGTGTAGTACATAGTATATGAGTGAGTTGCACTGAAAAACTTAGAATATAAGAAACGCACAGTGTAGTACATAGTATATGAGTGAGTTGCACTGAAAAACTTAGAATATAAGAAACGCACAGTGTAGTACATAGTATATGAGTGAGTTGCACTGAAAAACTTAGAATATAAGAAACGCACAGTGTAGTACATAGTATATGAGTGAGTTGCACTGAAAAACTTAGAATATAAGAAACGCACAGTGTAGTACATAGTATATGAGTGAGTTGCACTGAAAAACTTAGAATATAAGAAACGCACAGTGTAGTACATAGTATATGAGTGAGTTGCCCTGAAAAACTTAGAATATAAGAAACGCACAGTGTAGTACTAGTATATGAGTGAGTTGCACTGAAAAACTTAGAATTTACTGAAAAACCCGCATTACACGAAATGCACAGTGTAGTACATAGTATATGAGTGAGTTGCACTGAAAAACTTAGAGTATAAGAAACGCACAGTGTAGTACATAGTATATGAGTGAGTTGCACTGAAAAATTTAGAATATAAGAAACGCACAGTGTAGTACATAGTATATGAGTGAGTTGCACTGAAAAACTTAGAATATAAGAAACGCACAGTGTAGTACATAGTATATGAGTGAGTTGCACTGAAAAACTTAGAATATAAGAAACGCACAGTGTAGTACATAGTATATGAGTGAGTTGCACTGAAAAACTTAGAATATAAGAAACGCACAGTGTAGTACATAGTATATGAGTGAGTTGCACTGAAAAACTTAGAATATAAGAAACGCACAGTGTAGTACATAGTATATGAGTGAGTTGCACTGAAAAACTTAGAATATAAGAAACGCACAGTGTAGTACATAGTATATGAGTGAGTTGCACTGAAAAACTTAGAATTTAAGAAACGCACAGTGTAGTACACAGTATATGAGTGAGTTGCACTGAAAAACTTAGAATATAAGAAACGCACAGTGTAGTACATAGTGTATGAGTGAGTTGCACTGAAAAACTTAGAATATAAGAAACGCACAGTGTAGTACATAGTATATGAGTGAGTTGCACTGAAAAACTTAGAATTTAAGAAACGCACAGTGTAGTACACAGTATATGAGTGAGTTGCTTTGAAAAACTTAGAATATAAGAAACGCACAGTGTAGTACATAGTATATGAGTGAGTTGCACTGAAAAACTTAGAATTTACTGAAAAACCCGCATTACACGAAATGCACAGTGTAGTACATAGTATATGAGTGAGTTGCACTGAAAAACTTAGAATATAAGAAACGCACAGTGTAGTACATAGTATATGAGTGAGTTGCACTGAAAAACTTAGAATATAAGAAACGCACAGTGTAGTACATAGTATATGAGTGAGTTGCATTGAAAAACTTAGAATATAAGAAACGCACAGTGTAGTACATAGTATATGAGTGAGTTGCACTGAAAAACTTAGAATATAAGAAACGCAGAGTGTAGTACATAGTATATGAGTGAGTTGCACTGAAAAACTTAGAATATAAGAAACGCACAGTGTAGTACATAGTATATGAGTGAGTTGCACTGAAAAACTTAGAATATAAGAAACGCACAGTGTAGTACATAGTATATGAGTGAGTTGCACTGAAAAACTTAGAATATAAGAAACGCACAGTGTAGTACATAGTATATGAGTGAGTTGCACTGAAAAACTTAGAATATAAGAAACGCACAGTGTAGTACATAGTATATGAGTGAGTTGCACTGAAAAACTTAGAATATACGAAACGCACAGTGTAGTACATAGTATATGAGTGAGTTGCACTGAAAAACTTAGAATATAAGAAACGCACAGTGTAGTACATAGTATATGAGTGAGTTGCCCTGAAAAACTTAGAATATAAGAAACACACAGTGTAGTACATAGTATATGAGTGAGTTGCACTGAAAAACTTAGAATTTACTGAAAAACCCGCATTACACGAAATGCACAGTGTAGTACATAGTATATGAGTGAGTTGCACTGAAAAACTTAGAATATAAGAAACGCACAGTGTAGTACATACTATATGAGTGAGTTGCACTGAAAAACTTAGAATATAAGAAACGCACAGTGTAGTACATAGTATATGAGTGAGTTGCACTGAAAAACTTAGAATATAAGAAACGCACAGTGTAGTACATAGTATATGAGTGAGTTGCACTGAAAAACTTAGAATATAAGAAACGCACAGTGTAGTACATAGTATATGAGTGAGTTGCACTGAAAAACTTAGAATATAAGAAACGCACAGTGTAGTACATAGTATATGAGTGAGTTGCACTGAAAAACTTAGAATATAAGAAACGCACATATAGTACATAGTATATGAATGAGTTGCACTGAAAAACTTAGAATTTACTGAAAAACCCGCATTACACGAAATGCACAGTGTAGTACATAGTATATGAGTGAGTTGCACTGAAAAACTTAGAATATAAGAAACGCACAGTGTAGTACATAGTATATGAGTGAGTTGCACTGAAAAACTTAGAATTTAAGAAACGCACAGTGTAGTACATAGTATATGAGTGAGTTGCACTGAAAAACTTAGAATATAAGAAACGCACAGTGTAGTACATAGTATATGAGCGAGTTGCACTGAAAAACTTAGAATATAAGAAACGCACAGTGTAGTACATAGTATATGAGTGAGTTGCAATGAAAAACTTAGAATATAAGAAACGCACAGTGTAGTACATAGTATATGAGTGAGTTGCACTGAAAAACTTAGAATATAAGAAACGCACATATAGTACATAGTATATGAATGAGTTGCACTGAAAAACTTAGAATTTACTGAAAAACCCGCAATACACGAAATGCACAGTGTAGTACATAGTATATGAGTGAGTTGCACTGAAAAACTTAGAATATAAGAAACGCACAGTGTAGTACATAGTATATGAGTGAGTTGCACTGAAAAACTTAGAATATAAGAAACGCACAGTGTAGTACATAGTATATGAGTGAGTTGCACTGAAAAACTTAGAATATAAGAAACGCACAGTGTAGTACATAGTATATGAGTGAGTTGCACTGAAAAACTTAGAATATAAGAAACGCACAGTGTAGTACATAGTATATGAGTGAGTTGCACTGAAAAACTTAGAATATAAGAAACGCACAGTGTAGTACATAGTATATGAGTGAGTTGCACTGAAAAACTTAGAATATAAGAAACGCACAGTGTAGTACATAGTATATGAGTGAGTTGCACTGAAAAACTTAGAATATAAGAAACGCACAGTGTAGTACATAGTATATGAGTGAGTTGCACTGAAAAACTTAGAATATAAGAAACGCACAGTGTAGTACATAGTATATGAGTGAGTTGCCCTGAAAAACTTAGAATATAAGAAACGCACAGTGTAGTACATAGTATATGAGTGAGTTGCACTGAAAAACTTAGAATTCACTGAAAAACCCGCATTACACGAAATGCACAGTGTAGTACATAGTATATGAGTGAGTTGCACTGAAAAACTTAGAATATAAGAAACGCACAGTGTAGTACATAGTATATGAGTGAGTTGCACTGAAAAACTTAGAATATAAGAAACGCACAGTGTAGTACATAGTATATGAGTGAGTTGCACTGAAAAACTTAGAATATAAGAAACGCACAGTGTAGTACATAGTATATGAGTGAGTTGCACTGAAAAACTTAGAATATAAGAAACGCACAGTGTAGTACATAGTATATGAGTGAGTTGCACTGAAAAACTTAGAATATAAGAAACGCACAGTGTAGTACATAGTATATGAGTGAGTTGCACTGAAAAACTTAGAATATAAGAAACGCACAGTGTAGTACATAGTATATGAGTGAGTTGCACTGAAAAACTTAGAATATAAGAAACGCACAGTGTAGTACATAGTATATGAGTGAGTTGCCCTGAAAAACTTAGAATATAAGAAACGCACAGTGTAGTACTAGTATATGAGTGAGTTGCACTGAAAAACTTAGAATTTACTGAAAAACCCGCATTACACGAAATGCACAGTGTAGTACATAGTATATGAGTGAGTTGCACTGAAAAACTTAGAGTATAAGAAACGCACAGTGTAGTACATAGTATATGAGTGAGTTGCACTGAAAAATTTAGAATATAAGAAACGCACAGTGTAGTACATAGTATATGAGTGAGTTGCACTGAAAAACTTAGAATATAAGAAACGCACAGTGTAGTACATAGTATATGAGTGAGTTGCACTGAAAAACTTAGAATATAAGAAACGCACAGTGTAGTACATAGTATATGAGTGAGTTGCACTGAAAAACTTAGAATATAAGAAACGCACAGTGTAGTACATAGTATATGAGTGAGTTGCACTGAAAAACTTAGAATATAAGAAACGCACAGTGTAGTACATAGTATATGAGTGAGTTGCACTGAAAAACTTAGAATATAAGAAACGCACAGTGTAGTACATAGTATATGAGTGAGTTGCACTGAAAAACTTAGAATTTAAGAAACGCACAGTGTAGTACACAGTGTATGAGTGAGTTGCACTGAAAAACTTAGAATATAAGAAACGCACAGTGTAGTACATAGTGTATGAGTGAGTTGCACTGAAAAACTTAGAATATAAGAAACGCACAGTGTAGTACATAGTATATGAGTGAGTTGCACTGAAAAACTTAGAATTTAAGAAACGCACAGTGTAGTACACAGTATATGAGTGAGTTGCACTGAAAAACTTAGAATATAAGAAACGCACAGTGTAGTACATAGTATATGAGTGAGTTGCACTGAAAAACTTAGAATTTACTGAAAAACCCGCATTACACGAAATGCACAGTGTAGTACATAGTATATGAGTGAGTTGCACTGAAAAACTTAGAATATAAGAAACGCACAGTGTAGTACATATTATATGAGTGAGTTGCACTGAAAAACTTAGAATATAAGAAACGCACAGTGTAGTACATAGTATATGAGTGAGTTGCATTGAAAAACTTAGAATATAAGAAACGCACAGTGTAGTACATAGTATATGAGTGAGTTGCACTGAAAAACTTAGAATATAAGAAACGCAGAGTGTAGTACATAGTATATGAGTGAGTTGCACTGAAAAACTTAGAATATAAGAAACGCACAGTGTAGTACATAGTATATGAGTGAGTTGCACTGAAAAACTTAGAATATAAGAAACGCACAGTGTAGTACATAGTATATGAGTGAGTTGCACTGAAAAACTTAGAGTATAAGAAACGCACAGTGTAGTACATAGTATATGAGTGAGTTGCACTGAAAAACTTAGAATATAAGAAACGCACAGTGTAGTACATAGTATATGAGTGAGTTGCACTGAAAAACTTAGAATATACGAAACGCACAGTGTAGTACATAGTATATGAGTGAGTTGCACTGAAAAACTTAGAATATAAGAAACGCACAGTGTAGTACATAGTATATGAGTGAGTTGCCCTGAAAAACTTAGAATATAAGAAACACACAGTGTAGTACATAGTATATGAGTGAGTTGCACTGAAAAACTTAGAATTTACTGAAAAACCCGCATTACACGAAATGCACAGTGTAGTACATAGTATATGAGTGAGTTGCACTGAAAAACTTAGAATATAAGAAACGCACAGTGTAGTACATACTATATGAGTGAGTTGCACTGAAAAACTTAGAATATAAGAAACGCACAGTGTAGTACATAGTATATGAGTGAGTTGCACTGAAAAACTTAGAATATAAGAAACGCACAGTGTAGTACATAGTATATGAGTGAGTTGCACTGAAAAACTTAGAATATAAGAAACGCACAGTGTAGTACATAGTATATGAGTGAGTTGCACTGAAAAACTTAGAATATAAGAAACGCACAGTGTAGTACATAGTATATGAGTGAGTTGCACTGAAAAACTTAGAATATAAGAAACGCACATATAGTACATATTATATGAATGAGTTGCACTGAAAAACTTAGAATTTACTGAAAAACCCGCATTACACGAAATGCACAGTGTAGTACATAGTATATGAGTGAGTTGCACTGAAAAACTTAGAATATAAGAAACGCACAGTGTAGTACATAGTATATGAGTGAGTTGCACTGAAAAACTTAGAATTTAAGAAACGCACAGTGTAGTACATAGTATATGAGTGAGTTGCACTGAAAAACTTAGAATATAAGAAACGCACAGTGTAGTACATAGTATATGAGCGAGTTGCACTGAAAAACTTAGAATATAAGAAACGCACAGTGTAGTACATAGTATATGAGTGAGTTGCAATGAAAAACTTAGAATATAAGAAACGCACAGTGTAGTACATAGTATATGAGTGAGTTGCACTGAAAAACTTAGAATATAAGAAACGCACATATAGTACATAGTATATGAATGAGTTGCACTGAAAAACTTAGAATTTACTGAAAAACCCGCAATACACGAAATGCACAGTGTAGTACATAGTATATGAGTGAGTTGCACTGAAAAACTTAGAATATAAGAAACGCACAGTGTAGTACATAGTATATGAGTGAGTTGCACTGAAAAACTTAGAATATAAGAAACGCACAGTGTAGTACATAGTATATGAGTGAGTTGCACTGAAAAACTTAGAATATAAGAAACGCACAGTGTAGTACATAGTATATGAGTGAGTTGCACTGAAAAACTTAGAATATAAGAAACGCACAGTGTAGTACATAGTATATGAGTGAGTTGCACTGAAAAACTTAGAATATAAGAAACGCACAGTGTAGTACATAGTATATGAGTGAGTTGCACTGAAAAACTTAGAATATAAGAAACGCACAGTGTAGTACATAGTATATGAGTGAGTTGCACTGAAAAACTTAGAATATAAGAAACGCACAGTGTAGTACATAGTATATGAGTGAGTTGCACTGAAAAACTTAGAATATAAGAAACGCACAGTGTAGTACATAGTATATGAGTGAGTTGCCCTGAAAAACTTAGAATATAAGAAACGCACAGTGTAGTACATAGTATATGAGTGAGTTGCACTGAAAAACTTAGAATTTACTGAAAAACCCGCATTACACGAAATGCACAGTGTAGTACATAGTATATGAGTGAGTTGCACTGAAAAACTTAGAATATAAGAAACGCACAGTGTAGTACATAGTATATGA
This sequence comes from Mus caroli, assembly GCF_978045245.1. Taxonomy (NCBI): domain Eukaryota; kingdom Metazoa; phylum Chordata; class Mammalia; order Rodentia; family Muridae; genus Mus; species Mus caroli. The sequence continues at coordinate 5,516,000 of NW_028227280.1, forward strand.
GTGAGTTGCACTGAAAAACTTAGAATATAAGAAACGCACAGTGTAGTACATAGTATATGAGTGAGTTGCACTGAAAAACTTAGAATATAAGAAACGCACAGTGTAGTACATAGTATATGAGTGAGTTGCACTGAAAAACTTAGAATATAAGAAACGCACAGTGTAGTACATAGTATATGAGTGAGTTGCACTGAAAAACTTAGAATATAAGAAACGCACAGTGTAGTACATAGTATATGAGTGAGTTGCATTGAAAAACTTAGAATATAAGAAACGCACAGTGTAGTACATAGTATATGAGTGAGTTGCACTGAAAAACTTAGAATATAAGAAACGCAGAGTGTAGTACATAGTATATGAGTGAGTTGCACTGAAAAACTTAGAATATAAGAAACGCACAGTGTAGTACATAGTATATGAGTGAGTTGCACTGAAAAACTTAGAATATAAGAAACGCACAGTGTAGTACATAGTATATGAGTGAGTTGCACTGAAAAACTTAGAATATAAGAAACGCACAGTGTAGTACATAGTATATGAGTGAGTTGCACTGAAAAACTTAGAATATAAGAAACGCACAGTGTAGTACATAGTATATGAGTGAGTTGCACTGAAAAACTTAGAATATACGAAACGCACAGTGTAGTACATAGTATATGAGTGAGTTGCACTGAAAAACTTAGAATATAAGAAACGCACAGTGTAGTACATAGTATATGAGTGAGTTGCCCTGAAAAACTTAGAATATAAGAAACACACAGTGTAGTACATAGTATATGAGTGAGTTGCACTGAAAAACTTAGAATTTACTGAAAAACCCGCATTACACGAAATGCACAGTGTAGTACATAGTATATGAGTGAGTTGCACTGAAAAACTTAGAATATAAGAAACGCACAGTGTAGTACATACTATATGAGTGAGTTGCACTGAAAAACTTAGAATATAAGAAACGCACAGTGTAGTACATAGTATATGAGTGAGTTGCACTGAAAAACTTAGAATATAAGAAACGCACAGTGTAGTACATAGTATATGAGTGAGTTGCACTGAAAAACTTAGAATATAAGAAACGCACAGTGTAGTACATAGTATATGAGTGAGTTGCACTGAAAAACTTAGAATATAAGAAACGCACAGTGTAGTACATAGTATATGAGTGAGTTGCACTGAAAAACTTAGAATATAAGAAACGCACATATAGTACATATTATATGAATGAGTTGCACTGAAAAACTTAGAATTTACTGAAAAACCCGCATTACACGAAATGCACAGTGTAGTACATAGTATATGAGTGAGTTGCACTGAAAAACTTAGAATATAAGAAACGCACAGTGTAGTACATAGTATATGAGTGAGTTGCACTGAAAAACTTAGAATTTAAGAAACGCACAGTGTAGTACATAGTATATGAGTGAGTTGCACTGAAAAACTTAGAATATAAGAAACGCACAGTGTAGTACATAGTATATGAGCGAGTTGCACTGAAAAACTTAGAATATAAGAAACGCACAGTGTAGTACATAGTATATGAGTGAGTTGCAATGAAAAACTTAGAATATAAGAAACGCACAGTGTAGTACATAGTATATGAGTGAGTTGCACTGAAAAACTTAGAATATAAGAAACGCACATATAGTACATAGTATATGAATGAGTTGCACTGAAAAACTTAGAATTTACTGAAAAACCCGCAATACACGAAATGCACAGTGTAGTACATAGTATATGAGTGAGTTGCACTGAAAAACTTAGAATATAAGAAACGCACAGTGTAGTACATAGTATATGAGTGAGTTGCACTGAAAAACTTAGAATATAAGAAACGCACAGTGTAGTACATAGTATATGAGTGAGTTGCACTGAAAAACTTAGAATATAAGAAACGCACAGTGTAGTACATAGTATATGAGTGAGTTGCACTGAAAAACTTAGAATATAAGAAACGCACAGTGTAGTACATAGTATATGAGTGAGTTGCACTGAAAAACTTAGAATATAAGAAACGCACAGTGTAGTACATAGTATATGAGTGAGTTGCACTGAAAAACTTAGAATATAAGAAACGCACAGTGTAGTACATAGTATATGAGTGAGTTGCACTGAAAAACTTAGAATATAAGAAACGCACAGTGTAGTACATAGTATATGAGTGAGTTGCACTGAAAAACTTAGAATATAAGAAACGCACAGTGTAGTACATAGTATATGAGTGAGTTGCCCTGAAAAACTTAGAATATAAGAAACGCACAGTGTAGTACATAGTATATGAGTGAGTTGCACTGAAAAACTTAGAATTTACTGAAAAACCCGCATTACATGAAATGCACAGTGTAGTACATAGTATATGAGTGAGTTGCACTGAAAAACTTAGAATATAAGAAACGCACAGTGTAGTACATAGTATATGAGTGAGTTGCACTGAAAAACTTAGAATATAAGAAACGCACAGTGTAGTACATAGTATATGAGTGAGTTGCACTGAAAAACTTAGAATATAAGAAACGCACAGTGTAGTACATAGTATATGAGTGAGTTGCACTGAAAAACTTAGAATATAAGAAACGCACAGTGTAGTACATAGTATATGAGTGAGTTGCACTGAAAAACTTAGAATATAAGAAACGCACAGTGTAGTACATAGTATATGAGTGAGTTGCACTGAAAAACTTAGAATATAAGAAACGCACAGTGTAGTACATAGTATATGAGTGAGTTGCCCTGAAAAACTTAGAATATAAGAAACGCACAGTGTAGTACTAGTATATGAGTGAGTTGCACTGAAAAACTTAGAATTTACTGAAAAACCCGCATTACACGAAATGCACAGTGTAGTACATAGTATATGATTGAGTTGCACTGAAAAACTTAGAGTATAAGAAACGCACAGTGTAGTACATAGTATATGAGTGAGTTGCACTGAAAAACTTAGAATTTAAGAAACGCACAGTGTAGTACACAGTATATGAGTGAGTTGCACTGAAAAACTTAGAATATAAGAAACGCACAGTGTAGTACATAGTATATGAGTGAGTTGCACTGAAAAACTTAGAATTTACTGAAAAACCCGCATTACACGAAATGCACAGTGTAGTACATAGTATATGAGTGAGTTGCACTGAAAAACTTAGAATATAAGAAACGCACAGTGTAGTACATAGTATATGAGTGAGTTGCACTGAAAAACTTAGAATATAAGAAACGCACAGTGTAGTACATAGTATATGAGTGAGTTGCATTGAAAAACTTAGAATATAAGAAACGCACAGTGTAGTACATAGTATATGAGTGAGTTGCACTGAAAAACTTAGAATATAAGAAACGCAGAGTGTAGTACATAGTATATGAGTGAGTTGCACTGAAAAACTTAGAATATAAGAAACGCACAGTGTAGTACATAGTATATGAGTGAGTTGCACTGAAAAACTTAGAATATAAGAAACGCACAGTGTAGTACATAGTATATGAGTGAGTTGCACTGAAAAACTTAGAATATAAGAAACGCACAGTGTAGTACATAGTATATGAGTGAGTTGCACTGAAAAACTTAGAATATAAGAAACGCACAGTGTAGTACATAGTATATGAGTGAGTTGCACTGAAAAACTTAGAATATACGAAACGCACAGTGTAGTACATAGTATATGAGTGAGTTGCACTGAAAAACTTAGAATATAAGAAACGCACAGTGTAGTACATAGTATATGAGTGAGTTGCCCTGAAAAACTTAGAATATAAGAAACACACAGTGTAGTACATAGTATATGAGTGAGTTGCACTGAAAAACTTAGAATTTACTGAAAAACCCGCATTACACGAAATGCACAGTGTAGTACATAGTATATGAGTGAGTTGCACTGAAAAACTTAGAATATAAGAAACGCACAGTGTAGTACATACTATATGAGTGAGTTGCACTGAAAAACTTAGAATATAAGAAACGCACAGTGTAGTACATAGTATATGAGTGAGTTGCACTGAAAAACTTAGAATATAAGAAACGCACAGTGTAGTACATAGTATATGAGTGAGTTGCACTGAAAAACTTAGAATATAAGAAACGCACAGTGTAGTACATAGTATATGTGTGAGTTGCACTGAAAAACTTAGAATATAAGAAACGCACAGTGTAGTACATAGTATATGAGTGAGTTGCACTGAAAAACTTAGAATATAAGAAACGCACATATAGTACATAGTATATGAATGAGTTGCACTGAAAAACTTAGAATTTACTGAAAAACCCGCATTACACGAAATGCACAGTGTAGTACATAGTATATGAGTGAGTTGCACTGAAAAACTTAGAATATAAGAAACGCACAGTGTAGTACATAGTATATGAGTGAGTTGCACTGAAAAACTTAGAATTTAAGAAACGCACAGTGTAGTACATAGTATATGAGTGAGTTGCACTGAAAAACTTAGAATATAAGAAACGCACAGTGTAGTACATAGTATATGAGCGAGTTGCACTGAAAAACTTAGAATATAAGAAACGCACAGTGTAGTACATAGTATATGAGTGAGTTGCAATGAAAAACTTAGAATATAAGAAACGCACAGTGTAGTACATAGTATATGAGTGAGTTGCACTGAAAAACTTAGAATATAAGAAACGCACATATAGTACATAGTATATGAATGAGTTGCACTGAAAAACTTAGAATTTACTGAAAAACCCGCAATACACGAAATGCACAGTGTAGTACATAGTATATGAGTGAGTTGCACTGAAAAACTTAGAATATAAGAAACGCACAGTGTAGTACATAGTATATGAGTGAGTTGCACTGAAAAACTTAGAATATAAGAAACGCACAGTGTAGTACATAGTATATGAGTGAGTTGCACTGAAAAACTTAGAATATAAGAAACGCACAGTGTAGTACATAGTATATGAGTGAGTTGCACTGAAAAACTTAGAATATAAGAAACGCACAGTGTAGTACATAGTATATGAGTGAGTTGCACTGAAAAATTTAGAATATAAGAAACGCACAGTGTAGTACATAGTATATGAGTGAGTTGCACTGAAAAACTTAGAATATAAGAAACGCACAGTGTAGTACATAGTATATGAGTGAGTTGCACTGAAAAACTTAGAATATAAGAAACGCACAGTGTAGTACATAGTATATGAGTGAGTTGCACTGAAAAACTTAGAATATAAGAAACGCACAGTGTAGTACATAGTATATGAGTGAGTTGCACTGAAAAACTTAGAATATAAGAAACGCACAGTGTAGTACATAGTATATGAGTGAGTTGCACTGAAAAACTTAGAATATAAGAAACGCACAGTGTAGTACATAGTATATGAGTGAGTTGCACTGAAAAACTTAGAATATAAGAAACGCACAGTGTAGTACATAGTATATGAGTGAGTTGCCCTGAAAAACTTAGAATATAAGAAACGCACAGTGTAGTACATAGTATATGAGTGAGTTGCACTGAAAAACTTAGAATTTACTGAAAAACCCGCATTACACGAAATGCACAGTGTAGTACATAGTATATGAGTGAGTTGCACTGAAAAACTTAGAATATAAGAAACGCACAGTGTAGTACATAGTATATGAGTGAGTTGCACTGAAAAACTTAGAATTTACTGAAAAACCCGCATTACACGAAATGCACAGTGTAGTACATAGTATATGAGTGAGTTGCACTGAAAAACTTAGAGTATAAGAAACGCACAGTGTAGTACATAGTATATGAGTGAGTTGCACTGAAAAATTTAGAATATAAGAAACGCACAGTGTAGTACATAGTATATGAGTGAGTTGCACTGAAAAACTTAGAATATAAGAAACGCACAGTGTAGTACATAGTATATGAGTGAGTTGCACTGAAAAACTTAGAATATAAGAAACGCACAGTGTAGTACATAGTATATGAGTGAGTTGCACTGAAAAACTTAGAATATAAGAAACGCACAGTGTAGTACATAGTATATGAGTGAGTTGCACTGAAAAACTTAGAATATAAGAAACGCACAGTGTAGTACATAGTATATGAGTGAGTTGCACTGAAAAACTTAGAATATAAGAAACGCACAGTGTAGTACATAGTATATGAGTGAGTTGCACTGAAAAACTTAGAATTTAAGAAACGCACAGTGTAGTACACAGTATATGAGTGAGTTGCACTGAAAAACTTAGAATATAAGAAACGCACAGTGTAGTACATAGTGTATGAGTGAGTTGCACTGAAAAACTTAGAATATAAGAAACGCACAGTGTAGTACATAGTATATGAGTGAGTTGCACTGAAAAACTTAGAATTTAAGAAACGCACAGTGTAGTACACAGTATATGAGTGAGTTGCACTGAAAAACTTAGAATATAAGAAACGCACAGTGTAGTACATAGTATATGAGTGAGTTGCACTGAAAAACTTAGAATTTACTGAAAAACCCGCATTACACGAAATGCACAGTGTAGTACATAGTATATGAGTGAGTTGCACTGAAAAACTTAGAATATAAGAAACGCACAGTGTAGTACATAGTATATGAGTGAGTTGCACTGAAAAACTTAGAATATAAGAAACGCACAGTGTAGTACATAGTATATGAGTGAGTTGCACTGAAAAACTTAGAATATAAGAAACGCACAGTGTAGTACATAGTATATGAGTGAGTTGCACTGAAAAACTTAGAATATAAGAAACGCACAGTGTAGTACATAGTATATGAGTGAGTTGCACTGAAAAACTTAGAATATAAGAAACGCACAGTGTAGTACATAGTATATGAGTGAGTTGCACTGAAAAACTTAGAATATAAGAAACGCACAGTGTAGTACATAGTATATGAGTGAGTTGCACTGAAAAACTTAGAATATAAGAAACGCACAGTGTAGTACATAGTATATGAGTGAGTTGCACTGAAAAACTTAGAATTTAAGAAACGCACAGTGTAGTACACAGTATATGAGTGAGTTGCACTGAAAAACGTAGAATATAAGAAACGCACAGTGTAGTACATAGTATATGAGTGAGTTGCACTGAAAAACTTAGAATATAAGAAACGCACAGTGTAGTACATAGTATATGAGTGAGTTGCACTGAAAAACTTAGAATATAAGAAACGCACATATAGTACATAGTATATGAATGAGTTGCACTGAAAAACTTAGAATTTACTGAAAAACCCGCATTACACGAAATGCACAGTGTAGTACATAGTATATGAGTGAGTTGCACTGAAAAACTTAGAATATAAGAAACGCACAGTGTAGTACATAGTATATGAGTGAGTTGCACTAAAAAACTTAGAATTTAAGAAACGCACAGTGTAGTACATAGTATATGAGTGAGTTGCACTGAAAAACTTAGAATATAAGAAACGCACAGTGTAGTACATAGTATATGAGCGAGTAGCACTGAAAAACTTAGAATATAAGAAACGCACAGTGTAGTACATAGTATATGAGTGAGTTGCAATGAAAAACTTAGAATATAAGAAACGCACAGTGTAGTACATAGTATATGAGTGAGTTGCACTGAAAAACTTAGAATATAAGAAACGCACATATAGTACATAGTATATGAATGAGTTGCACTGAAAAACTTAGAATTTACTGAAAAACCCGCAATACACGAAATGCACAGTGTAGTACATAGTATATGAGTGAGTTGCACTGAAAAACTTAGAATATAAGAAACGCACAGTGTAGTACATAGTATATGAGTGAGTTGCACTGAAAAACTTAGAATATAAGAAACGCACAGTGTAGTACATAGTATATGAGTGAGTTGCACTGAAAAACTTAGAATATAAGAAACGCACAGTGTAGTACATAGTATATGAGTGAGTTGCACTGAAAAACTTAGAATATAAGAAACGCACAGTGTAGTACATAGTATATGAGTGAGTTGCACTGAAAAACTTAGAATATAAGAAACGCACAGTGTAGTACATAGTATATGAGTGAGTTGCACTGAAAAACTTAGAATATAAGAAACGCACAGTGTAGTACATAGTATATGAGTGAGTTGCACTGAAAAACTTAGAATATAAGAAACGCACAGTGTAGTACATAGTATATGAGTGAGTTGCACTGAAAAACTTAGAATATAAGAAACGCACAGTGTAGTACATAGTATATGAGTGAGTTGCACTGAAAAACTTAGAATATAAGAAACGCACAGTGTAGTACATAGTATATGAGTGAGTTGCCCTGAAAAACTTAGAATATAAGAAACGCACAGTGTAGTACATAGTATATGAGTGAGTTGCACTGAAAAACTTAGAATTTACTGAAAAACCCGCATTACACGAAATGCACAGTGTAGTACATAGTATATGAGTGAGTTGCACTGAAAAACTTAGAATATAAGAAACGCACAGTGTAGTACATAGTATATGAGTGAGTTGCACTGAAAAACTTAGAATATAAGAAACGCACAGTGTAGTACATAGTATATGAGTGAGTTGCACTGAAAAACTTAGAATATAAGAAACGCACAGTGTAGTACATAGTATATGATTGAGTTGCACTGAAAAACTTAGAATATAAGAAACGCACAGTGTAGTACATAGTATATGAGTGAGTTGCACTGAAAAACTTAGAATATAAGAAACGCACAGTGTAGTACATAGTATATGAGTGAGTTGCCCTGAAAAACTTAGAATATAAGAAACGCACAGTGTAGTACATAGTATATGAGTGAGTTGCACTGAAAAACTTAGAATATACTGAAAAACCCGCATTACACGAAATGCACAGTGTAGTACATAGTATATGAGTGAGTTGCACTGAAAAACTTAGAGTATAAGAAAAGCACAGTGTAGTACATAGTATATGAGTGAGTTGCACTGAAAAATTTAGAATATAAGAAACGTACAGTGTAGTACATAGTATATGAGTGAGTTGCACTGAAAATTTAGAATATAAGAAACGCACAGTGTAGTACATAGTATATGAGTGAGTTGCACTGAAAAACTTAGAATATAAGAAACGCACAGTGTAGTACATAGTATATGAGTGAGTTGCACTGAAAAACTTAGAATATAAGAAACGCACAGTGTAGTACATAGTATATGAGTGAGTTGCACTGAAAAACTTAGAATTTACTGAAAAACCCGCATTACACGAAATGCACAGTGTAGTACATAGTATATAAGTGAGTTGCACTGAAAAACTTAGAATATAAGAAACGCACAGTGTAGTACATAGTATATGAGTGAGTTGCACTGAAAAACTTAGAATATAAGAAACGCACAGTGTAGTACATAGTATATGAGTGAGTTGCACTGAAAAACTTAGAATATAAGAAACGCACAGTGTAGTACATAGTATATGAGTGAGTTGCACTGAAAAACTTAGAATATAAGAAACGCACAGTGTAGTACATAGTATATGAGTGAGTTGCACTGAAAAACTTACAATATAAGAAACGCACAGTGTAGTACATAGTATATGAGTGAGTTGCACTGAAAAACTTAGAATTTAAGAAACGCACAGTGTAGTACACAGTATATGAGTGAGTTGCACTGAAAAACGTAGAATATAAGAAACGCACAGTGTAGTACATAGTATATGAGTGAGTTGCACTGAAAAACTTAGAATATAAGAAACGCACAGTGTAGTACATAGTATATGAGTGAGTTGCACTGAAAAACTTAGAATATAAGAAACGCACATATAGTACATAGTATATGAATGAGTTGCACTGAAAAACTTAGAATTTACTGAAAAACCCGCATTACACGAAATGCACAGTGTAGTACATAGTATATGAGTGAGTTGCACTGAAAAACTTAGAATATAAGAAACGCACAGTGTAGTACATAGTATATGAGTGAGTTGCACTGAAAAACTTAGAATTTAAGAAACGCACAGTGTAGTACATAGTATATGAGTGAGTTGCACTGAAAAACTTAGAATATAAGAAACGCACAGTGTAGTACATAGTATATGAGCGAGTAGCACTGAAAAACTTAGAATATAAGAAACGCACAGTGTAGTACATATTATATGAGTGAGTTGCAATGAAAAACTTAGAATATAAGAAACGCACAGTGTAGTACATAGTATATGAGTGAGTTGCACTGAAAAACTTAGAATATAAGAAACGCACATATAGTACATAGTATATGAATGAGTTGCACTGAAAAACTTAGAATTTACTGAAAAACCCGCAATACACGAAATGCACAGTGTAGTACATAGTATATGAGTGAGTTGCACTGAAAAACTTAGAATATAAGAAACGCACAGTGTAGTACATAGTATATGAGTGAGTTGCACTGAAAAACTTAGAATATAAGAAACGCACAGTGTAGTACATAGTATATGAGTGAGTTGCACTGAAAAACTTAGAATATAAGAAACGCACAGTGTAGTACATAGTATATGAGTGAGTTGCACTGAAAAACTTAGAATATAAGAAACGCACAGTGTAGTACATAGTATATGAGTGAGTTGCACTGAAAAACTTAGAATATAAGAAACGCACAGTGTAGTACATAGTATATGAGTGAGTTGCACTGAAAAACTTAGAATATAAGAAACGCACAGTGTAGTACATAGTATATGAGTGAGTTGCACTGAAAAACTTAGAATATAAGAAACGCACAGTGTAGTACATAGTATATGAGTGAGTTGCACTGAAAAACTTAGAATATAAGAAACGCACAGTGTAGTACATAGTATATGAGTGAGTTGCACTGAAAAACTTAGAATATAAGAAACGCACAGTGTAGTACATAGTATATGAGTGAGTTGCACTGAAAAACTTAGAATATAAGAAACGCACAGTGTAGTACATAGTATATGAGTGAGTTGCACTGAAAAACTTAGAATATAAGAAACGCACAGTGTAGTACATAGTATATGATTGAGTTGCACTGAAAAACTTAGAATATAAGAAACGCACAGTGTAGTACATAGTATATGAGTGAGTTGCACTGAAAAACTTAGAATATAAGAAACGCACAGTGTAGTACATAGTATATGAGTGAGTTGCCCTGAAAAACTTAGAATATAAGAAACGCACAGTGTAGTACATAGTATATGAGTGAGTTGCACTGAAAAACATAGAATTTACTGAAAAACCCGCATTACACGAAATGCACAGTGTAGTACATAGTATATGAGTGAGTTGCACTGAAAAACTTAGAGTATAAGAAACGCACAGTGTAGTACATAGTATATGAGTGAGTTGCACTGAAAAATTTAGAATATAAGAAACGCACAGTGTAGTACATAGTATATGAGTGAGTTGCACTGAAAAACTTAGAATATAAGAAACGCACAGTGTAGTACATAGTATATGAGTGAGTTGCACTGAAAAACTTAGAATATAAGAAACGCACAGTGTAGTACATAGTATATGAGTGAGTTGCACTGAAAAACTTAGAATATAAGAAACGCACAGTGTAGTACATAGTATATGAGTGAGTTGCACTGAAAAACTTAGAATTTACTGAAAAACCCGCATTACACGAAATGCACAGTGTAGTACATAGTATATGAGTGAGTTGCACTGAAAAACTTAGAATATAAGAAACGCACAGTGTAGTACATAGTATATGAGTGAGTTGCACTGAAAAACTTAGAATATAAGAAACGCACAGTGTAGTACATAGTATATGAGTGAGTTGCACTGAAAAACTTAGAATATAAGAAACGCACAGTGTAGTACATAGTATATGAGTGAGTTGCACTGAAAAACTTAGAATATAAGAAACGCACAGTGTAGTACATAGTATATGAGTGAGTTGCACTGAAAAACTTAGAATATAAGAAACGCACAGTGTAGTACATAGTATATGAGTGAGTTGCCCTGAAAAACTTAGAATATAAGAAACGCACAGTGTAGTACATAGTATATGAGTGAGTTGCACTGAAAAACTTAGAATTTACTGAAAAACCCGCATTACACGAAATGCACAGTGTAGTACATAGTATATGAGTGAGTTGCACTGAAAAACTTAGAGTATAAGAAACGCACAGTGTAGTACATAGTATATGAGTGAGTTGCACTGAAAAATTTAGAATATAAGAAACGCACAGTGTAGTACATAGTATATGAGTGAGTTGCACTGAAAAACTTAGAATATAAGAAACGCACAGTGTAGTACATAGTATATGAGTGAGTTGCACTGAAAAACTTAGAATATAAGAAACGCACAGTGTAGTACATAGTATATGAGTGAGTTGCACTGAAAAACTTAGAATATAAGAAACGCACAGTGTAGTACATAGTATATGAGTGAGTTGCACTGAAAAACTTAGAATTTACTGAAAAACCCGCATTACACGAAATGCACAGTGTAGTACATAGTATATGAGTGAGTTGCACTGAAAAACTTAGAATATAAGAAACGCACAGTGTAGTACATAGTATATGAGTGAGTTGCACTGAAAAACTTAGAATATAAGAAACGCACAGTGTAGTACATAGTATATGAGTGAGTTGCACTGAAAAACTTAGAATATAAGAAACGCACAGTGTAGTACATAGTATATGAGTGAGTTGCACTGAAAAACTTAGAATATAAGAAACGCACAGTGTAGTACATAGTATATGAGTGAGTTGCACTGAAAAACTTAGAATATAAGAAACGCACAGTGTAGTACATAGTATATGAGTGAGTTGCACTGAAAAACTTAGAATATAAGAAACGCACAGTGTAGTACATAGTATATGAGTGAGTTGCACTGAAAAACTTAGAATATAAGAAACGCACAGTGTAGTACATAGTATATGAGTGAGTTGCACTGAAAAACTTAGAATTTAAGAAACGCACAGTGTAGTACACAGTATATGAGTGAGTTGCACTGAAAAACGTAGAATATAAGAAACGCACAGTGTAGTACATAGTATATGAGTGAGTTGCACTGAAAAACTTAGAATATAAGAAACGCACAGTGTAGTACATAGTATATGAGTGAGTTGCACTGAAAAACTTAGAATATAAGAAACGCACAAATAGTACATAGTATATGAATGAGTTGCACTGAAAAACTTAGAATATAAGAAACGCACAGTGTAGTACATAGTATATGAGCGAGTAGCACTGAAAAACTTAGAATATAAGAAACGCACAGTGTAGTACATAGTATATGAGTGAGTTGCAATGAAAAACTTAGAATATAAGAAACGCACAGTGTAGTACATAGTATATGAGTGAGTTGCACTGAAAAACTTAGAATATAAGAAACGCACATATAGTACATAGTATATGAATGAGTTGCACTGAAAAACTTAGAATTTACTGAAAAACCCGCAATACACGAAATGCACAGTGTAGTACATAGTATATGAGTGAGTTGCACTGAAAAACTTAGAATATAAGAAACGCACAGTGTAGTACATAGTATATGAGTGAGTTGCACTGAAAAACTTAGAATATAAGAAACGCACAGTGTAGTACATAGTATATGAGTGAGTTGCACTGAAAAACTTAGAATATAAGAAACGCACAGTGTAGTACATAGTATATGAGTGAGTTGCACTGAAAAACTTAGAATATAAGAAACGCACAGTGTAGTACATAGTATATGAGTGAGTTGCACTGAAAAACTTAGAATATAAGAAACGCACAGTGTAGTACATAGTATATGAGTGAGTTGCACTGAAAAACTTAGAATATAAGAAACGCACAGTGTAGTACATAGTATATGAGTGAGTTGCACTGAAAAACTTAGAATATAAGAAACGCACAGTGTAGTACATAGTATATGAGTGAGTTGCACTGAAAAACTTAGAATATAAGAAACGCACAGTGTAGTACATAGTATATGAGTGAGTTGCACTGAAAAACTTAGAATATAAGAAACGCACAGTGTAGTACATAGTATATGAGTGAGTTGCACTGAAAAACTTAGAATATAAGAAACGCACAGTGTAGTACATAGTATATGAGTGAGTTGCACTGAAAAACTTAGAATATAAGAAACGCACAGTGTAGTACATAGTATATGAGTGAGTTGCCCTGAAAAACTTAGAATATAAGAAACGCACAGTGTAGTACATAGTATATGAGTGAGTTGCACTGAAAAACTTAGAATTTACTGAAAAACCCGCATTACACGAAATGCACAGTGTAGTACATAGTATATGAGTGAGTTGCACTGAAAAACTTAGAATATAAGAAACGCACAGTGTAGTACATAGTATATGAGTGAGTTGCACTGAAAAACTTAGAATATAAGAAACGCACAGTGTAGTACATAGTATATGAGTGAGTTGCACTGAAAAACTTAGAATATAAGAAACGCACAGTGTAGTACATAGTATATGAGTGAGTTGCACTGAAAAACTTAGAATATAAGAAACGCACAGTGTAGTACATAGTATATGAGTGAGTTGCACTGAAAAACTTAGAATATAAGAAACGCACAGTGTAGTACATAGTATATGAGTGAGTTGCACTGAAAAACTTAGAATATAAGAAACGCACAGTGTAGTACATAGTATATGAGTGAGTTGCACTGAAAAACTTAGAATATAAGAAACGCACAGTGTAGTACATAGTATATGAGTGAGTTGCACTGAAAAACTTAGAATTTAAGAAACGCACAGTGTAGTACACAGTATATGAGTGAGTTGCACTGAAAAACGTAGAATATAAGAAACGCACAGTGTAGTACATAGTATATGAGTGAGTTGCACTGAAAAACTTAGAATATAAGAAACGCACAGTGTAGTACATAGTATATGAGTGAGTTGCACTGAAAAACTTAGAATATAAGAAACGCACATATAGTACATAGTATATGAATGAGTTGCACTGAAAAACTTAGAATATAAGAAACGCACAGTGTAGTACATAGTATATGAGCGAGTAGCACTGAAAAACTTAGAATATAAGAAACGCACAGTGTAGTACATAGTATATGAGTGAGTTGCAATGAAAAACTTAGAATATAAGAAACGCACAGTGTAGTACATAGTATATGAGTGAGTTGCACTGAAAAACTTAGAATATAAGAAACGCACATATAGTACATAGTATATGAATGAGTTGCACTGAAAAACTTAGAATTTACTGAAAAACCCGCAATACACGAAATGCACAGTGTAGTACATAGTATATGAGTGAGTTGCACTGAAAAACTTAGAATATAAGAAACGCACAGTGTAGTACATAGTATATGAGTGAGTTGCACTGAAAAACTTAGAATATAAGAAACGCACAGTGTAGTACATAGTATATGAGTGAGTTGCACTGAAAAACTTAGAATATAAGAAACGCACAGTGTAGTACATAGTATATGAGTGAGTTGCACTGAAAAACTTAGAATATAAGAAACGCACAGTGTAGTACATAGTATATGAGTGAGTTGCACTGAAAAACTTAGAATATAAGAAACGCACAGTGTAGTACATAGTATATGAGTGAGTTGCACTGAAAAACTTAGAATATAAGAAACGCACAGTGTAGTACATAGTATATGAGTGAGTTGCACTGAAAAACTTAGAATATAAGAAACGCACAGTGTAGTACATAGTATATGAGTGAGTTGCACTGAAAAACTTAGAATATAAGAAACGCACAGTGTAGTACATAGTATATGAGTGAGTTGCACTGAAAAACTTAGAATATAAGAAACGCACAGTGTAGTACATAGTATATGAGTGAGTTGCACTGAAAAACTTAGAATATAAGAAACGCACAGTGTAGTACATAGTATATGAGTGAGTTGCACTGAAAAACTTAGAATATAAGAAACGCACAGTGTAGTACATAGTATATGAGTGAGTTGCCCTGAAAAACTTAGAATATAAGAAACGCACAGTGTAGTACATAGTATATGAGTGAGTTGCACTGAAAAACTTAGAATTTACTGAAAAACCCGCATTACACGAAATGCACAGTGTAGTACATAGTATATGAGTGAGTTGCACTGAAAAACTTAGAATATAAGAAACGCACAGTGTAGTACATAGTATATGAGTGAGTTGCACTGAAAAACTTAGAATATAAGAAACGCACAGTGTAGTACATAGTATATGAGTGAGTTGCACTGAAAAACTTAGAATATAAGAAACGCACAGTGTAGTACATAGTATATGAGTGAGTTGCACTGAAAAACTTAGAATATAAGAAACGCACAGTGTAGTACATAGTATATGAGTGAGTTGCACTGAAAAACTTAGAATATAAGAAACGCACAGTGTAGTACATAGTATATGATTGAGTTGCACTGAAAAACTTAGAATATAAGAAACGCACAGTGTAGTACATAGTATATGAGTGAGTTGCACTGAAAAACTTAGAATATAAGAAACGCACAGTGTAGTACATAGTATATGAGTGAGTTGCCCTGAAAAACTTAGAATATAAGAAACGCACAGTGTAGTACATAGTATATGAGTGAGTTGCACTGAAAAACTTAGAATTTACTGAAAAACCCGCATTACACGAAATGCACAGTGTAGTACATAGTATATGAGTGAGTTGCACTGAAAAACTTAGAGTATAAGAAACGCACAGTGTAGTACATAGTATATGAGTGAGTTGCACTGAAAAATTTAGAATATAAGAAACGCACAGTGTAGTACATAGTATATGAGTGAGTTGCACTGAAAAACTTAGAATATAAGAAACGCACAGTGTAGTACATAGTATATGAGTGAGTTGCACTGAAAAACTTAGAATATAAGAAACGCACAGTGTAGTACATAGTATATGAGTGAGTTGCACTGAAAAACTTAGAATATAAGAAACGCACAGTGTAGTACATAGTATATGAATGAGTTGCACTGAAAAACTTAGAATATAAGAAACGCACAGTGTAGTACATAGTATATGAGTGAGTTGCACTGAAAAACTTAGAATATAAGAAATGCACAGTGTAGTACATAGTATATGAGTGAGTTGCACTGAAAAACTTAGAATTTAAGAAACGCACAGTGTAGTACACAGTATATGAGTGAGTTGCACTGAAAAACTTAGAATATAAGAAACGCACAGTGTAGTACATAGTGTATGAGTGAGTTGCACTGAAAAACTTAGAATATAAGAAACGCACAGTGTAGTACATAGTATATGAGTGAGTTGCACTGAAAAACTTAGAATTTAAGAAACGCACAGTGTAGTACACAGTATATGAGTGAGTTGCACTGAAAAACTTAGAATATAAGAAACGCACAGTGTAGTACATAGTATATGAGTGAGTTGCACTGAAAAACTTAGAATATAAGAAACGCACAGTGTAGTACATAGTATATGAGTGAGTTGCACTGAAAAACTTAGAATATAAGAAACGCACAGTGTAGTACATAGTATATGAGCGAGTTGCACTGAAAAACTTAGAATATAAGAAACGCACATATAGTATATAGTATATGAATGAGTTGCACTGAAAAACTTAGAATTTACTGAAAAACCCGCATTACACGAAATGCACAGTGTAGTACATAGTATATGAGTGAGTTGCACTGAAAAACTTAGAATATAAGAAACGCACAGTGTAGTACATAGTATATGAGTGAGTTGCACTGAAAAACTTAGAATTTAAGAAACGCACAGTGTAGTACATAGTATATGAGTGAGTTGCACTGAAAAACTTAGAATATAAGAAACGCACAGTGTAGTACATAGTATATGAGCGAGTAGCACTGAAAAACTTAGAATATAAGAAACGCACAGTGTAGTACATAGTATATGAGTGAGTTGCAATGAAAAACTTAGAATATAAGAAACGCACAGTGTAGTACATAGTATATGAGTGAGTTGCACTGAAAAACTTAGAATATAAGAAACGCACATATAGTACATAGTATATGAATGAGTTGCACTGAAAAACTTAGAATTTACTGAAAAACCCGCAATACACGAAATGCACAGTGTAGTACATAGTATATGAGTGAGTTGCACTGAAAAACTTAGAATATAAGAAACGCACAGTGTAGTACATAGTATATGAGTGAGTTGCACTGAAAAACTTAGAATATAAGAAACGCACAGTGTAGTACATAGTATATGAGTGAGTTGCACTGAAAAACTTAGAATATAAGAAACGCACAGTGTAGTACATAGTATATGAGTGAGTTGCACTGAAAAACTTAGAATATAAGAAACGCACAGTGTAGTACATAGTATATGAGTGAGTTGCACTGAAAAACTTAGAATATAAGAAACGCACAGTGTAGTACATAGTATATGAGTGAGTTGCACTGAAAAACTTAGAATATAAGAAACGCACAGTGTAGTACATAGTATATGAGTGAGTTGCACTGAAAAACTTAGAATATAAGAAACGCACAGTGTAGTACATAGTATATGAGTGAGTTGCACTGAAAAACTTAGAATATAAGAAACGCACAGTGTAGTACATAGTATATGAGTGAGTTGCACTGAAAAACTTAGAATATAAGAAACGCACAGTGTAGTACATAGTATATGAGTGAGTTGCACTGAAAAACTTAGAATATAAGAAACGCACAGTGTAGTACATAGTATATGAGTGAGTTGCACTGAAAAACTTAGAATATAAGAAACGCACAGTGTAGTACATAGTATATGAGTGAGTTGCACTGAAAAACTTAGAATTTACTGAAAAACCCGCATTACACGAAATGCACAGTGTAGTACATAGTATATGAGTGAGTTGCACTGAAAAACTTAGAATATAAGAAACGCACAGTGTAGTACATAGTATATGAGTGAGTTGCACTGAAAAACTTAGAATATAAGAAACACACAGTGTAGTACATAGTATATGAGTGAGTTGCACTGAAAAACTTAGAATATAAGAAACGCACAGTGTAGTACATAGTATATGAGTGAGTTGCACTGAAAAACTTAGAATATAAGAAACGCACAGTGTAGTACATAGTATATGAGTGAGTTGCACTGAAAAACTTAGAATATAAGAAACGCACAGTGTAGTACATAGTATATGATTGAGTTGCACTGAAAAACTTAGAATATAAGAAACGCACAGTGTAGTACATAGTATATGAGTGAGTTGCACTGAAAAACTTAGAATATAAGAAACGCACAGTGTAGTACATAGTATATGAGTGAGTTGCCCTGAAAAACTTAGAATATAAGAAACGCACAGTGTAGTACATAGTATATGAGTGAGTTGCACTGAAAAACTTAGAATTTACTGAAAAACCCGCATTACACGAAATGCACAGTGTAGTACATAGTATATGAGTGAGTTGCACTGAAAAACTTAGAGTATAAGAAACGCACAGTGTAGTACATAGTATATGAGTGAGTTGCACTGAAAAATTTAGAATATAAGAAACGCACAGTGTAGTACATAGTATATGAGTGAGTTGCACTGAAAAACTTAGAATATAAGAAACGCACAGTGTAGTACATAGTATATGAGTGAGTTGCACTGAAAAACTTAGAATATAAGAAACGCACAGTGTAGTACATAGTATATGAGTGAGTTGCACTGAAAAACTTAGAATATAAGAAACGCACAGTGTAGTACATAGTATATGAATGAGTTGCACTGAAAAACTTAGAATATAAGAAACGCACAGTGTAGTACATAGTATATGAGTGAGTTGCACTGAAAAACTTAGAATATAAGAAATGCACAGTGTAGTACATAGTATATGAGTGAGTTGCACTGAAAAACTTAGAATAAGAAACGCACAGTGTAGTACACAGTATATGAGTGAGTTGCACTGAAAAACTTAGAATATAAGAAACGCACAGTGTAGTACATAGTGTATGAGTGAGTTGCACTGAAAAACTTAGAATATAAGAAACGCACAGTGTAGTACATAGTATATGAGTGAGTTGCACTGAAAAACTTAGAATTTAAGAAACGCACAGTGTAGTACACAGTATATGAGTGAGTTGCACTGAAAAACTTAAAATATAAGAAACGCACAGTGTAGTACATAGTATATGAGTGAGTTGCACTGAAAAACTTAGAATATAAGAAACGCACAGTGTAGTACATAGTATATGAGTGAGTTGCACTGAAAAACTTAGAATATAAGAAACGCACAGTGTAGTACATAGTATATGAGCGAGTTGCACTGAAAAACTTAGAATATAAGAAACGCACAGTGTAGTACATAGTATATGAGTGAGTTGCACTGAAAAACTTAGAATTTAAGAAACGCACAGTGTAGTACACAGTATATGAGTGAGTTGCACTGAAAAACTTAGAATATAAGAAACGCACAGTGTAGTACATAGTATATGAGTGAGTTGCACTGAAAAACTTAGAATATACGAAACGCACAGTGTAGTACATAGTATATGAGTGAGTTGCACTGAAAAACTTAGAATATAAGAAACGCACAGTGTAGTACATAGTATATGAGTGAGTTGCCCTGAAAAACTTAGAATATAAGAAACGCACAGTGTAGTACATAGTATATGAGTGAGTTGCACTGAAAAACTTAGAATTTACTGAAAAACCCGCATTACACGAAATGCACAGTGTAGTACATAGTATATGAGTGAGTTGCACTGAAAAACTTAGAATATAAGAAACGCACAGTGTAGTACATAGTATATGAGTGAGTTGCACTGAAAAACTTAGAATATAAGAAACCCACAGTGTAGTACATAGTATATGAGTGAGTTGCACTGAAAAACTTAGAATATAAGAAACGCACATATAGTACATAGTATATGAATGAGTTGCACTGAAAAACTTAGAATTTATAGAAAAACCCGCATTACTCGAAATGCACAGTGTAGTACATAGTATATGAGTGAGTTGCACTGAAAAACTTAGAATATAAGAAACGCACAGTGTAGTACATAGTATATGAGTGAGTTGAACTGAAAAATTTAGAATATAAGAACGCACAGTGTAGTACATAGTATATGAGTGAGTTGCACTGAAAAACTTAGAATATAAGTAACGCACAGTGTAGTACATAGTATATGAGTGAGTTGCACTGAAAAACTTAGAATATAAGAAACGCACAGTGTAGTACATAGTATATGAGTGAGTTGCACTGAAAAACTTAGAATATAAGAAACGCACAGTGTAGTACATAGTATATGAGTGAGTTGCACTGAAAAACTTAGAATATAAGAAACGCACAGTGTAGTACATAGTATATGAGTGAGTTGCACTGAAAAACTTAGAATTTAAGAAACGCACAGTGTAGTACACAGTATATGAGTGAGTTGCACTGAAAAACTTAGAATATAAGAAACGCACAGTGTAGTACATAGTATATGAGTGAGTTGCACTGAAAAACTTAGAATATAAGAAACGCACAGTGTAGTACATAGTATATGAGTGAGTTGCACTGAAAAACTTAGAATTTAAGAAACGCACAGTGTAGTACACAGTATATGAGTGAGTTGCACTGAAAAACTTAGAATATAAGAAACGCACAGTGTAGTACATAGTGTATGAGTGAGTTGCACTGAAAAACTTAGAATATAAGAAACGCACAGTGTAGTACATAGTATATGAGTGAGTTGCACTGAAAAACTTAGAATTTAAGAAACGCACAGTGTAGTACATAGTATATGAGTGAGTTGCACTGAAAAACTTAGAATTTACTGAAAAACCCGCATTACACGAAATGCACAGTGTAGTACATAGTATATGAGTGAGTTGCACTGAAAAACTTAGAATATAAGAAACGCACAGTGTAGTACATAGTATATGAGTGAGTTGCACTGAAAAACTTAGAATATAAGAAACCCACAGTGTAGTACATAGTATATGAGTGAGTTGCACTGAAAAACTTAGAATATAAGAAACGCACAGTGTAGTACATAGTATATGAGTGAGTTGCACTGAAAAACTTAGAATATAAGTAACGCACATATAGTACATAGTATATGAATGAGTTGCACTGAAAAACTTAGAATTTATAGAAAAACCCGCATTACTCGAAATGCACAGTGTAGTACATAGTATATGAGTGAGTTGCACTGAAAAACTTAGAATATAAGAAACGCACAGTGTAGTACATAGTATATGAGTGAGTTGCACTGAAAAATTTAGAATATAAGAACGCACAGTGTAGTACATAGTATATGAGTGAGTTGCACTGAAAAACTTAGAATATAAGAAACGCACAGTGTAGTACATAGTATATGAGTGAGTTGCACTGAAAAACTTAGAATATAAGAAACGCACAGTGTAGTACATAGTATATGAGTGAGTTGCACTGAAAAACTTAGAATATAAGAAACGCACAGTGTAGTACATAGTATATGAGTGAGTTGCACTGAAAAACTTAGAATATAAGAAACGCACAGTGTAGTACATAGTATATGAGTGAGTTGCCCTGAAAAACTTAGAATATAAGAAACGCACAGTGTAGTACATAGTATATGAGTTAGTTGCACTGAAAAACTTAGAATTTACTGAAAAACCCGCATTACACGAAATGCACAGTGTAGTACATAGTATATGAGTGAGTTGCACTGAAAAACTTAGAATATAAGAAACGCACAGTGTAGTACATAGTATATGAGTGAGTTGCACTGAAAAACTTAGAATATAAGAAACGCACAGTGTAGTACATAGTATATGAGTGAGTTGCACTGAAAAACTTAGAATATAAGAAACCCACAGTGTAGTACATAGTATATGAGTGAGTTGCACTGAAAAACTTAGAATATAAGAAACGCACAGTGTAGTACATAGTATATGAGTGAGTTGCACTGAAAAATTTAGAATATAAGAACGCACAGTGTAGTACATAGTATATGAGTGAGTTGCACTGAAAAACTTAGAATATAAGAAACGCACAGTGTAGTACATAGTATATGAGTGAGTTGCACTGAAAAACTTAGAATATAAGAAACGCACAGTGTAGTACATAGTATATGAGTGAGTTGCACTGAAAAACTTAGAATATAAGAAACGCACAGTGTAGTACACAGTATATGAGTGAGTTGCACTGAAAAACTTAGAATATAAGAAACGCACAGTGTAGTACATAGTATATGAGTGAGTTGCACTGAAAAACTTAGAATATAAGAAACGCACAGTGTAGTACATAGTATATGAGTGAGTTGCACTGAAAAACTTAGAATATAAGAAACGCACATATAGTACATAGTATATGAGTGAGTTGCACTGAAAAACTTAGAATTTACTGAAAAACCCGCATTACACGAAATGCACAGTGTAGTACATAGTATATGAGTGAGTTGCACTGAAAAACTTAGAATATAAGAAACGCACAGTGTAGTACATAGTATATGAGTGAGTTGCACTGAAAAACTTAGAATATAAGAAACGCACAGTGTAGTACATAGTATATGAGTGAGTTGCACTGAAAAACTTAGAATATAAGAAACGCACAGTGTAGTACATAGTATATGAGTGAGTTGCACTGAAAAACTTAGAATATAAGAAACGCACAGTGTAGTACATAGTATATGAATGAGTTGCACTGAAAAACTTAGAATTTATAGAAAAACCCGCATTACTCGAAACGCACAGTGTAGTACATAGTATATGAGTGAGTTGCACTGAAAAACTTAGAATATAAGAAACGCACAGTGTAGTACATAGTATATGAGTGAGTTGCACTGAAAAACTTAGAATATAAGAAACGCACAGTGTAGTACATAGTATATGAGTGAGTTGCACTGAAAAACTTAGAATATAAGAAACGCACAGTGTAGTACATAGTATATGAGTGAGTTGCACTGAAAAACTTAGAATATAAGAAACGCACAGTGTAGTACATAGTATATGAGTGAGTTGCACTGAAAAACTTAGAATATAAGAAACGCACAGTGTAGTACATAGTATATGAGTGAGTTGCACTGAAAAACTTAGAATATAAGAAACGCACAGTGTAGTACATAGTATATGAGTGAGTTGCACTGAAAAACTTAGAATTTAAGAAACGCACAGTGTAGTACACAGTATATGAGTGAGTTGCACTGAAAAACTTAGAATATAAGAAACGCACAGTGTAGTACATAGTATATGAGTGAGTTGCACTGAAAAACTTAGAATATAAGAAACGCACAGTGTAGTACATAGTATATGAGTGAGTTGCACTGAAAAACTTAGAATATAAGAAACGCACATATAGTACATAGTATATGAATGAGTTGCACTGAAAAACTTAGAATTTACTGAAAAACCCGCATTACAAGAAATGCACAGTGTAGTACATAGTATATGAGTGAGTTGCACTGAAAAACTTAGAATATAAGAAACGCACAGTGTAGTACATAGTATATGAGTGAGTTGCACTGAAAAACTTAGAATATAAGAAACGCACAGTGTAGTACATAGTATATGAGTGAGTTGCACTGAAAAACTTAGAATTTACTGAAAAACCCGCATTACACGAAATGCACAGTGTAGTACATAGTATATGAGTGAGTTGCACTGAAAAACTTAGAATATAAGAAACGCACAGTGTAGTACATAGTATATGAGTGAGTTGCACTGAAAAACTTAGAATATAAGAAACCCACAGTGTAGTACATAGTATATGAGTGAGTTGCACTGAAAAACTTAGAATATAAGAAACGCACAGTGTAGTACATAGTATATGAGTGAGTTGCACTGAAAAACTTAGAATATAAGAAACGCACATATAGTACATAGTATATGAATGAGTTGCACTGAAAAACTTAGAATTTATAGAAAAACCCGCATTACTCGAAATGCACAGTGTAGTACATAGTATATGAGTGAGTTGCACTGAAAAACTTAGAATATAAGAAACGCACAGTGTAGTACATAGTATATGAGTGAGTTGCACTGAAAAATTTAGAATATAAGAACGCACAGTGTAGTACATAGTATATGAGTGAGTTGCACTGAAAAACTTAGAATATAAGAAACGCACAGTGTAGTACATAGTATATGAGTGAGTTGCACTGAAAAACTTAGAATATAAGAAACGCACAGTGTAGTACATAGTATATGAGTGAGTTACACTGAAAAACTTAGAATATAAGAAACGCACAGTGTAGTACATAGTATATGAGTGAGTTGCACTGAAAAACTTAGAATATAAGAAACGCACAGTGTAGTACATAGTATATGAGTGAGTTGCCCTGAAAAACTTAGAATATAAGAAACGCACAGTGTAGTACATAGTATATGAGTGAGTTGCACTGAAAAACTTAGAATTTACTGAAAAACCCGCATTACACGAAATGCACAGTGTAGTACATAGTATATGAGTGAGTTGCACTGAAAAACTTAGAATATAAGAAACGCACAGTGTAGTACATAGTATATGAGTGAGTTGCACTGAAAAACTTAGAATATAAGAAACGCACAGTGTAGTACATAGTATATGAGTGAGTTGCACTGAAAAACTTAGAATATAAGAAACCCACAGTGTAGTACATAGTATATGAGTGAGTTGCACTGAAAAACTTAGAATATAAGAAACGCACAGTGTAGTACATAGTATATGAGTGAGTTGCACTGAAAAATTTAGAATATAAGAACGCACAGTGTAGTACATAGTATATGAGTGAGTTGCACTGAAAAACTTAGAATATAAGAAACGCACAGTGTAGTACATAGTATATGAGTGAGTTGCACTGAAAAACTTAGAATATAAGAAACGCACAGTGTAGTACATAGTATATGAGTGAGTTGCACTGAAAAACTTAGAATATAAGAAACGCACAGTGTAGTACATAGTATATGAGTGAGTTGCACTGAAAAACTTAGAATATAAGAAACGCACAGTGTAGTACATAGTATATGAGTGAGTTGCACTGAAAAACTTAGAATTTAAGAAACGCACAGTGTAGTACACAGTATATGAGTGAGTTGCACTGAAAAACTTAGAATATAAGAAACGCACAGTGTAGTACATAGTATATGAGTGAGTTGCACTGAAAAACTTAGAATATAAGAAACGCACAGTGTAGTACATAGTATATGAGTGAGTTGCACTGAAAAACTTAGAATATAAGAAACGCACATATAGTACATAGTATATGAGTGAGTTGCACTGAAAAACTTAGAATTTACTGAAAAACCCGCATTACACGAAATGCACAGTGTAGTACATAGTATATGAGTGAGTTGCACTGAAAAACTTAGAATATAAGAAACGCACAGTGTAGTACATAGTATATGAGTGAGTTGCACTGAAAAACTTAGAATATAAGAAACGCACAGTGTAGTACACAGTATATGAGTGAGTTGCACTGAAAAACTTAGAATATAAGAAACGCACAGTGTAGTACATAGTATATGAGTGAGTTGCACTGAAAAACTTAGAATATAAGAAACGCACAGTGTAGTACATAGTATATGAATGAGTTGCACTGAAAAACTTAGAATTTATAGAAAAACCCGCATTACTCGAAATGCACAGTGTAGTACATAGTATATGAGTGAGTTGCACTGAAAAACTTAGAATATAAGAAACGCACAGTGTAGTACATAGTATATGAGTGAGTTGCACTGAAAAATTTAGAATATAAGAAACGCACAGTGTAGTACATAGTATATGAGTGAGTTGCACTGAAAAACTTAGAATATAAGAAACGCACAGTGTAGTACATAGTATATGAGTGAGTTGCACTGAAAAACTTAGAATATAAGAAACGCACAGTGTAGTACATAGTATATGAGTGAGTTGCACTGAAAAACTTAGAATATAAGAAACGCACAGTGTAGTACATAGTATATGAGTGAGTTGCACTGAAAAACTTAGAATATAAGAAACGCACAGTGTAGTACATAGTATATGAGTGAGTTGCACTGAAAAACTTAGAATATAAGAAACGCACAGTGTAGTACATAGTATATGAGTGAGTTGCACTGAAAAACTTAGAATTTAAGAAACGCACAGTGTAGTACACAGTATATGAGTGAGTTGCACTGAAAAACTTAGAATATAAGAAACGCACAGTGTAGTACACAGTATATGAGTGAGTTGCACTGAAAAAGTTAGAATATAAGAAACGCACAGTGTAGTACATAGTATATGAGTGAGTTGCACTGAAAAACTTAGAATATAAGAAACGCACAGTGTAGTACATAGTATATGAGTGAGTTGCACTGAAAAACTTAGAATATAAGAAACGCACAGTGTAGTACATAGTATATGAGTGAGTTGCACTGAAAAACTTAGAATATAAGAAACGCACAGTGTAGTACATAGTATATGAGTGAGTTGCACTGAAAAACTTAGAATATAAGAAACGCACAGTGTAGTACATAGTATATGAGTGAGTTGCACTGAAAAACTTAGAATATAAGAAACGCACAGTGTAGTACATAGTATATGAGTGAGTTGCACTGAAAAACTTAGAATATAAGAAACGCACAGTGTAGTACATAGTATATGAGTGAGTTGCACTGAAAAACTTAGAATATAAGAAACGCACAGTGTAGTACATAGTATATGAGTGAGTTGCACTGAAAAACTTAGAATATAAGAAACGCACAGTGTAGTACATAGTATATGAGTGAGTTGCACTGAAAAACTTAGAATTTAAGAAACGCACAGTGTAGTACACAGTATATGAGTGAGTTGCACTGAAAAACTTAGAATATGAGAAACGCACAGTGTAGTACATAGTATATGAGTGAGTTGCACTGAAAAACTTAGAATATACGAAACGCACAGTGTAGTACATAGTATATGAGTGAGTTGCACTGAAAAACTTAGAATATAAGAAACGCACAGTGTAGTACATAGTATATGAGTGAGTTGCCCTGAAAAACTTAGAATATAAGAAACGCACAGTGTAGTACATAGTATATGAGTGAGTTGCACTGAAAAACTTAGAATTTACTGAAAAACCCGCATTACACGAAATGCACAGTGTAGTACATAGTATATGAGTGAGTTGCACTGAAAAACTTAGAATATAAGAAACGCACAGTGTAGTACATAGTATATGAGTGAGTTGCACTGAAAAACTTAGAATATAAGAAACGCACAGTGTAGTACATAGTATATGAGTGAGTTGCACTGAAAAACTTAGAATATAAGAAACGCACAGTGTAGTACATAGTATATGAGTGAGTTGCACTGAAAAACTTAGAATATAAGAAACGCACAGTGTAGTACATAGTATATGAGTGAGTTGCACTGAAAAACTTAGAATATAAGAAACGCACATATAGTACATAGTATATGAATGAGTTGCACTGAAAAACTTAGAATTTATAGAAAAACCCGCATTACTCGAAATGCACAGTGTAGTACATAGTATATGAGTGAGTTGCACTGAAAAACTTAGAATATAAGAAACGCACAGTGTAGTACATAGTATATGAGTGAGTTGCACTGAAAAACTTAGAATTTAAGAAACGCACAGTGTAGTACATAGTATATGAGCGAGTTGCACTGAAAAACTTAGAATATAAGAAACGCACAGTGTAGTACATAGTATATGAGTGAGTTGCAATAAAAAACTTAGAATATAAGAAACGCACAGTGTAGTACACAGTATATGAGTGAGTTGCACTGAAAAACTTAGAATATAAGAAACGCACATATAGTACATAGTATATGAATGAGTTGCACTGAAAAACTTAGAATTTACTGAAAAACCCGCAATACACGAAATGCACAGTGTAGTACATAGTATATGAGTGAGTTGCACTGAAAAACTTAGAATATAAGAAACGCACAGTGTAGTACATAGTATATGAGTGAGTTGCACTGAAAAACTTAGAATATAAGAAACGCACAGTGTAGTACATAGTATATGAGTGAGTTGCACTGAAAAACTTAGAATATAAGAAACGCACAGTGTAGTACATAGTATATGAGTGAGTTGCACTGAAAAACTTAGAATATAAGAAACGCACAGTGTAGTACATAGTATATGAGTGAGTTGCACTGAAAAACTTAGAATATAAGAAACGCACAGTGTAGTACATAGTATATGAGTGAGTTGCACTGAAAAACTTAGAATATAAGAAACGCACAGTGTAGTACATAGTATATGAGTGAGTTGCACTGAAAAACTTAGAATATAAGAAACGCACAGTGTAGTACATAGTATATGAGTGAGTTGCACTGAAAAACTTAGAATATAAGAAACGCACAGTGTAGTATATAGTATATGAGTGAGTTGCACTGAAAAACTTAGAATTTACTGAAAAACCCGCATTACACGAAATGCACAGTGTAGTACATAGTATATGAGTGAGTTGCACTGAAAAACATAGAATATAAGAAACGCACAGTGTAGTACATAGTATATGAGTGAGTTGCACTGAAAAACTTAGAATATAAGAAACGCACATATAGTACATAGTATATGAATGAGTTGCACTGAAAAACTTAGAATTTATAGAAAAACCCGCATTACTCGAAATGCACAGTGTAGTACATAGTATATGAGTGAGTTGCACTGAAAAACTTAGAATATAAGAAACGCACAGTGTAGTACATAGTATATGAGTGAGTTGCAATGAAAAACTTAGAATATAAGAAACGCACAGTGTAGTACACAGTATATGAGTGAGTTGCACTGAAAAACTTAGAATATAAGAAACGCATATATAGTACATAGTATATGAATGAGTTGCACTGAAAAACTTAGAATATAAGCAACGCACAGTGTAGTACATAGTATATGAGTGAGTTGCACTGAAAAACTTAGAATATAAGAAACGCACAGTGTAGTACATAGTATATTAGTGAGTTGCACTGAAAAACTTAGAATATAAGAAACGCACAGTGTAGTACATAGTATATGAGTGAGTTGCACTGAAAAACTTAGAATATAAGAAACGCACAGTGTAGTACATAGTATATGAGTGAGTTGCACTGAAAAACTTAGAATATAAGAAACGCACAGTGTAGTACATAGTATATGAGTGAGTTGCCCTGAAAAACTTAGAATATAAGAAACGCACAGTGTAGTACATAGTATATGAGTGAGTTGCACTGAAAAACTTAGAATATAAGAAACGCACAGTGTAGTACATAGTATATGAGTGAGTTGCACTGAAAAACTTAGAATATAAGAAACGCACAGTGTAGTACATAGTATATGAGTGAGTTGCACTGAAAAACTTAGAATATAAGAAACGCACAGTGTAGTACATAGTATATGAGTGAGTTGCACTGAAAAACTTAGAATATAAGAAACGCACATATAGTACATAGTATATGAATGAGTTGCACTGAAAAACTTAGAATTTACTGAAAAAATCGCATTACACGAAATGCACAGTGTAGTACTTCGTATATGAGTGAGTTGCACTGAAAAACTTAGAATATAAGAAATGCACAGTGTAGTACATAGTATATGAGTGAGTTGCACTGAAAAACTTAGAATATAAGAAACGCACAGTGTAGTACATAGTATATGAGTGAGTTGCACTGAAAAACTTAGAATATAAGAAACGCACAGTGTAGTACATAGTATATGAGCGAGTTGCACTGAAAAACTTAGAATATAAGAAACGCACAGTGTAGTACATAGTATATGAGTGAGTTGCAATGAAAAACTTAGAATATAAGAAACGCACAGTGTAGTACACAGTATATGAGTGAGTTGCACTGAAAAACTTAGAATATAAGAAACGCACATATAGTACATAGTATATGAATGAGTTGCACTGAAAAACTTAGAATTTACTGAAAAACCCGCAATACACGAAATGCACAGTGTAGTACATAGTATATGAGTGAGTTGCACTGAAAAACTTAGAATATAAGAAACGCACAGTGTAGTACATAGTATATGAGTGAGTTGCACTGAAAAACTTAGAATATAAGAAACGCACAGTGTAGTACATAGTATATGAGTGAGTTGCACTGAAAAACTTAGAATATAAGAAACGCACAGTGTAGTACATAGTATATGAGTGAGTTGCACTGAAAAACTTAGAATATAAGAAACGCACATATAGTACATAGTATATGAATGAGTTGCACTGAAAAACTTAGAATTTACTGAAAAAATCGCATTACACGAAATGCACAGTGTAGTACTTCGTATATGAGTGAGTTGCACTGAAAAACTTAGAATATAAGAAACGCACAGTGTAGTACATAGTATATGAGTGAGTTGCACTGAAAAACTTAGAATATAAGAAACGCACAGTGTAGTACATAGTATATGAGTGAGTTGCACTGAAAAACTTAGAATATAAGAAACGCACAGTGTAGTACATAGTATATGAGCGAGTTGCACTGAAAAACTTAGAATATAAGAAACGCACAGTGTAGTACATAGTATATGAGTGAGTTGCAATGAAAAACTTAGAATATAAGAAACGCACAGTGTAGTACACAGTATATGAGTGAGTTGCACTGAAAAACTTAGAATATAAGAAACGCACATATAGTACATAGTATATGAATGAGTTGCACTGAAAAACTTAGAATTTACTGAAAAACCCGCAATACACGAAATGCACAGTGTAGTACATAGTATATGAGTGAGTTGCACTGAAAAACTTAGAATATAAGAAACGCACAGTGTAGTACATAGTATATGAGTGAGTTGCACTGAAAAACTTAGAATATAAGAAACGCACAGTGTAGTACATAGTATATGAGTGAGTTGCACTGAAAAACTTAGAATATAAGAAACGCACAGTGTAGTACATAGTATATGAGTGAGTTGCACTGAAAAACTTAGAATATAAGAAACGCACAGTGTAGTACATAGTATATGAGTGAGTTGCACTGAAAAACTTAGAATATAAGAAACGCACAGTGTAGTACATAGTATATGAGTGAGTTGCACTGAAAAACTTAGAATATAAGAAACGCACAGTGTAGTACATAGTATATGAGTGAGTTGCACTGAAAAACTTAGAATATAAGAAACGCACAGTGTAGTACATAGTATATGAGTGAGTTGCACTGAAAAACTTAGAATTTACTGAAAAACCCGCATTAAACGAAATGCACAGTGTAGTACATAGTATATGAGTGAGTTGCACTGAAAAACTTAGAATATAAGAAACGCACAGTGTAGTACATAGTATATGAGTGAGTTGCACTGAAAAACTTAGAATATAAGAAACGCACAGTGTAGTACATAGTATATGAGTGAGTTGCACTGAAAAACTTAGAATATAAGAAACGCACAGTGTAGTACATAGTATATGAGGGAGTTGCACTGAAAAACTTAGAATATAAGAAACGCACAGTGTAGTACATAGTATATGAGTGAGTTGCACTGAAAAACTTAGAATATAAGAAACGCACAGTGTAGTACATAGTATATGAGTGAGTTGCACTGAAAAACTTAGAATATAAGAAACGCACAGTGTAGTACATAGTATATGAGTGAGTTGCACTGAAAAACTTAGAATATAAGAAACGCACAGTGTAGTACATAGTATATGAGTGAGTTGCACTGAAAAACTTAGAATATAAGAAACGCACATATAGTACATAGTATATGAATGAGTTGCACTGAAAAACTTAGAATTTACTGAAAAAATCGCATTACACGAAATGCACAGTGTAGTACATCGTATATGAGTGAGTTGCACTGAAAAACTTAGAATATAAGAAACGCACAGTGTAGTACATAGTATATGAGTGAGTTGCACTGAAAAACTTAGAATATAAGAAACGCACAGTGTAGTACATAGTAAATGAGTGAGTTGCACTGAAAAACTTAGAATATACGAAATGCACAGTGTAGTACATAGTATATGAGTGAGTTGCACTGAAAAACTTAGAATATAAGAAACGCACAGTGTAGTACATAGTATATGAGTGAGTTGCACTGAAAAACTTAGAATATAAGAAACGCACAGTGTAGTACATAGTATATGAGTGAGTTGCACTGAAAAACTTAGAATTTACTGAAAAACCCGCATTACACCAAATGCACAGTGTAGTACATAGTATATGAGTGAGTTGCACTGAAAAACTTAAAATATAAGAAACGCACAGTGTAGTACATAGTATATGAGTGAGTTGCACTGAAAAACTTAGAATATAAGAAACGCACAGTGTAGTACATAGTATATGAGTGAGTTGCACTGAAAAACTTAGAATATAAGAAACGCACAGTGTAGTACATAGTATATGAGTGAGTTGCACTGAAAAACTTAGAATATAAGAAACGCACAGTGTAGTACATAGTATATGAGTGAGTTGCACTGAAAAACTTAGAATATAAGAAACGCACATATAGTACATAGTATATGAATGAGTTGCACTGAAAAACTTAGAATTTATAGAAAAACCCGCATTACTCGAAATGCACAGTGTAGTACATAGTATATGAGTGAGTTGCACTGAAAAACTTAGAATATAAGAAACGCACAGTGTAGTACATAGTATATGAGTGAGTTGCAATGAAAAACTTAGAATATAAGAAACGCACAGTGTAGTACACAGTATATGAGTGAGTTGCACTGAAAAACTTAGAATATAAGAAACGCATATATAGTACATAGTATATGAATGAGTTGCACTGAAAAACTTAGAATATAAGCAACGCACAGTGTAGTACATAGTATAAGAGTGAGTTGCACTGAAAAACTTAGAATATAAGAAACGCACAGTGTAGTACATAGTATATGAGTGAGTTGCACTGAAAAACTTAGAATATAAGAAACGCACAGTGTAGTACATAGTATATGAGTGAGTTGCACTGAAAAACTTAGAATATAAGAAACGCACAGTGTAGTACATAGTATATGAGTGAGTTGCACTGAAAAACTTAGAATATAAGAAACGCACAGTGTAGTACATAGTATATGAGTGAGTTGCCCTGAAAAACTTAGAATATAAGAAACGCACAGTGTAGTACATAGTATATGAGTGAGTTGCACTGAAAAACTTAGAATATAAGAAACGCACAGTGTAGTACATAGTATATGAGTGAGTTGCACTGAAAAACTTAGAATATAAGAAACGCACATATAGTACATAGTATATGAATGAGTTGCACTGAAAAACTTAGAATTTACTGAAAAAATCGCATTACACGAAATGCACAGTGTAGTACATCGTATATGAGTGAGTTGCACTGAAAAACTTAGAATATAAGAAACGCACAGTGTAGTACATAGTATATGAGTGAGTTGCACTGAAAAACTTAGAATATAAGAAACGCACAGTGTAGTACATAGTAAATGAGTGAGTTGCACTGAAAAACTTAGAATATACGAAATGCACAGTGTAGTACATAGTATATGAGTGAGTTGCACTGAAAAACTTAGAATATAAGAAACGCACAGTGTAGTACATAGTATATGAGTGAGTTGCACTGAAAAACTTAGAATATAAGAAACGCACAGTGTAGTACATAGTATATGAGTGAGTTGCACTGAAAAACTTAGAATTTACTGAAAAACCCGCATTACACCAAATGCACAGTGTAGTACATAGTATATGAGTGAGTTGCACTGAAAAACTTAAAATATAAGAAACGCACAGTGTAGTACATAGTATATGAGTGAGTTGCACTGAAAAACTTAGAATATAAGAAACGCACAGTGTAGTACATAGTATATGAGTGAGTTGCACTGAAAAACTTAGAATATAAGAAACGCACAGTGTAGTACATAGTATATGAGTGAGTTGCACTGAAAAACTTAGAATATAAGAAACGCACAGTGTAGTACATAGTATATGAGTGAGTTGCACTGAAAAACTTAGAATATAAGAAACGCACATATAGTACATAGTATATGAATGAGTTGCACTGAAAAACTTAGAATTTATAGAAAAACCCGCATTACTCGAAATGCACAGTGTAGTACATAGTATATGAGTGAGTTGCACTGAAAAACTTAGAATATAAGAAACGCACAGTGTAGTACATAGTATATGAGTGAGTTGCAATGAAAAACTTAGAATATAAGAAACGCACAGTGTAGTACACAGTATATGAGTGAGTTGCACTGAAAAACTTAGAATATAAGAAACGCATATATAGTACATAGTATATGAATGAGTTGCACTGAAAAACTTAGAATATAAGCAACGCACAGTGTAGTACATAGTATAAGAGTGAGTTGCACTGAAAAACTTAGAATATAAGAAACGCACAGTGTAGTACATAGTATATGAGTGAGTTGCACTGAAAAACTTAGAATATAAGAAACGCACAGTGTAGTACATAGTATATGAGTGAGTTGCACTGAAAAACTTAGAATATAAGAAACGCACAGTGTAGTACATAGTATATGAGTGAGTTGCACTGAAAAACTTAGAATATAAGAAACGCACAGTGTAGTACATAGTATATGAGTGAGTTGCCCTGAAAAACTTAGAATATAAGAAACGCACAGTGTAGTACATAGTATATGAGTGAGTTGCACTGAAAAACTTAGAATATAAGAAACGCACAGTGTAGTACATAGTATATGAGTGAGTTGCACTGAAAAACTTAGAATATAAGAAACGCACAGTGTAGTACATAGTATATGAGTGAGTTGCACTGAAAAACTTAGAATATAAGAAACGCACATATACTACATAGTATATGAATGAGTTGCACTGAAAAACTTAGAATTTACTGAAAAAATCGCATTACACGAAATGCACAGTGTAGTACTTCGTATATGAGTGAGTTGCACTGAAAAACTTAGAATATAAGAAACGCACAGTGTAGTACATAGTATATGAGTGAGTTGCACTGAAAAACTTAGAATATAAGAAACGCACAGTGTAGTACATAGTATATGAGTGAGTTGCACTGAAAAACTTAGAATATAAGAAACGCACAGTGTAGTACATAGTATATGAGTGAGTTGCACTGAAAAACTTAGAATATAAGAAACGCACAGTGTAGTACATAGTATATGAGTGAGTTGCACTGAAAAACTTAGAATATGAGAAACGCACAGTGTAGTACATAGTATATGAGTGAGTTGCACTCAAAAACTTAGAATATGAGAAACGCACAGTGTAGTACATGGTATATGAGTGAGTTGCACTGAAAAACTTAGAATATAAGAAACGCACAGTGTAGTACATGGTATATGAGTGAGTTGCACTGAAAAACTTAGAATATAAGAAACGCACAGTGTAGTACATAGTATATGAGTGAGTTGCACTGAAAAACTTAGAATATAAGAAACGCACAGTGTAGTACATAGTATATGAGTGAGTTGCACTGAAAAACTTAGAATATAAGCAACGCACAGTGTAGTACATAGTATATGAGTGAGTTGCACTGAAAAACTTAGAATATAAGAAACGCACAGTGTAGTACATAGTATATGAGTGAGTTGCACTGAAAAACTTAGAATATAAGAAACGCACAGTGTAGTACATAGTATATGAGTGATTTGTACTGAAAAACTTAGAATATAAGAAACGCACAGTGTAGTACATAGTATATGAGTGAGTTGCACTGAAAAACTTAGAATATAAGAAACGCACATATAGTACATAGTATATGAATGAGTTGCACTGAAAAACTTAGAATTTACTGAAAAAATCGCATTACACGAAATGCACAGTGTAGTACATCGTATATGAGTGAGTTGCACTGAAAAACTTAGAATATAAGAAACGCACAGTGTAGTACATAGTATATGAGTGAGTTGCACTGAAAAACTTAGAATATAAGAAACGCACAGTGTAGTACATAGTAAATGAGTGAGTTGCACTGAAAAACTTAGAATATACGAAATGCACAGTGTAGTACATAGTATATGAGTGAGTTGCACTGAAAAACTTAGAATATAAGAAACGCACAGTGTAGTACATAGTATATGAGTGAGTTGCACTGAAAAACTTAGAATATAAGAAACGCACAGTGTAGTACATAGTATATGAGTGAGTTGCACTGAAAAACTTAGAATTTACTGAAAAACCCGCATTACACCAAATGCACAGTGTAGTACATAGTATATGAGTGAGTTGCACTGAAAAACTTAGAATATAAGAAACGCACAGTGTAGTACATAGTATATGAGTGAGTTGCACTGAAAAACTTAGAATATAAGAAACGCACAGTGTAGTACATAGTATATGAGTGAGTTGCACTGAAAAACTTAGAATATAAGAAACGCACAGTGTAGTACATAGTATATGAGTGAGTTGCACTGAAAAACTTAGAATATAAGAAACGCACAGTGTAGTACATAGTATATGAGTGAGTTGCACTGAAAAACTTAGAATATAAGAAACGCACATATAGTACATAGTATATGAATGAGTTGCACTGAAAAACTTAGAATTTATAGAAAAACCCGCATTACTCGAAATGCACAGTGTAGTACATAGTATATGAGTGAGTTGCACTGAAAAACTTAGAATATAAGAAACGCACAGTGTAGTACATAGTATATGAGTGAGTTGCACTGAAAAACTTAGAATATAAGAAACGCACAGTGTAGTACACAGTATATGAGTGAGTTGCACTGAAAAACTTAGAATATAAGAAACGCATATATAGTACATAGTATATGAATGAGTTGCACTGAAAAACTTAGAATATAAGCAACGCACAGTGTAGTACATAGTATAAGAGTGAGTTGCACTGAAAAACTTAGAATATAAGAAACGCACAGTGTAGTACATAGTATATGAGTGAGTTGCACTGAAAAACTTAGAATATAAGAAACGCACAGTGTAGTACATAGTATATGAGTGAGTTGCACTGAAAAACTTAGAATATAAGAAACGCACAGTGTAGTACATAGTATATGAGTGAGTTGCACTGAAAAACTTAGAATATAAGAAACGCACAGTGTAGTACATAGTATATGAGTGAGTTGCACTGAAAAACTTAGAATATAAGAAACGCACAGTGTAGTACATAGTATATGAGTGAGTTGCACTGAAAAACTTAGAATATAAGAAACGCACAGTGTAGTACATAGTATATGAGTGAGTTGCACTGAAAAACTTAGAATATGAGAAACGCACAGTGTAGTACATAGTATATGAGTGAGTTGCACTGAAAAACTTAGAATATGAGAAACGCACAGTGTAGTACATAGTATATGAGTGAGTTGCACTCAAAAACTTAGAATATGAGAAACGCACAGTGTAGTACATGGTATATGAGTGAGTTGCACTGAAAAACTTAGAATATAAGAAACGCACAGTGTAGTACATGGTATATGAGTGAGTTGCACTGAAAAACTTAGAATATAAGAAACGCACAGTGTAGTACATATTATATGAGTGAGTTGCACTGAAAAACTTAGAATATAAGAAACGCACAGTGTAGTACATAGTATATGAGTGAGTTGCACTGAAAAACTTAGAATATAAGCAACGCACAGTGTAGTACATAGTATATGAGTGAGTTGCACTGAAAAACTTAGAATATAAGAAACGCACAGTGTAGTACATAGTATATGAGTGAGTTGCACTGAAAAACTTAGAATATAAGAAACGCACAGTGTAGTACATAGTATATGAGTGATTTGTACTGAAAAACTTAGAATATAAGAAACGCACAGTGTAGTACATAGTATATGAGTGAGTTGCACTGAAAAACTTAGAATATAAGAAACGCACATATAGTACATAGTATATGAATGAGTTGCACTGAAAAACTTAGAATTTACTGAAAAAATCGCATTACACGAAATGCACAGTGTAGTACATCGTATAAGAGTGAGTTGCACTGAAAAACTTAGAATATAAGAAACGCACAGTGTAGTACATAGTATATGAGTGAGTTGCACTGAAAAACTTAGAATATAAGAAACGCACAGTGTAGTACATAGTAAATGAGTGAGTTGCACTGAAAAACTTAGAATATACGAAATGCACAGTGTAGTACATAGTATATGAGTGAGTTGCACTGAAAAACTTAGAATATAAGAAACGCACAGTGTAGTACATAGTATATGAGTGAGTTGCACTGAAAAACTTAGAATATAAGAAACGCACAGTGTAGTACATAGTATATGAGTGAGTTGCACTGAAAAACTTAGAATTTACTGAAAAACCCGCATTACACCAAATGCACAGTGTAGTACATAGTATATGAGTGAGTTGCACTGAAAAACTTAGAATATAAGAAACGCACAGTGTAGTACATAGTATATGAGTGAGTTGCACTGAAAAACTTAGAATATAAGAAACGCACAGTGTAGTACATAGTATATGAGTGAGTTGCACTGAAAAACTTAGAATATAAGAAACGCACAGTGTAGTACATAGTATATGAGTGAGTTGCACTGAAAAACTTAGAATATAAGAAACGCACAGTGTAGTACATAGTATATGAGTGAGTTGCACTGAAAAACTTAGAATATAAGAAACGCACATATAGTACATAGTATATGAATGAGTTGCACTGAAAAACTTAGAATTTATAGAAAAACCCGCATTACTCGAAATGCACAGTGTAGTACATAGTATATGAGTGAGTTGCACTGAAAAACTTAGAATATAAGAAACGCACAGTGTAGTACATAGTATATGAGTGAGTTGCAATGAAAAACTTAGAATATAAGAAACGCACAGTGTAGTACACAGTATATGAGTGAGTTGCACTGAAAAACTTAGAATATAAGAAACGCATATATAGTACATAGTATATGAATGAGTTGCACTGAAAAACTTAGAATATAAGCAACGCACAGTGTAGTACATAGTATAAGAGTGAGTTGCACTGAAAAACTTAGAATATAAGAAACGCACAGTGTAGTACATAGTATATGAGTGAGTTGCACTGAAAAACTTAGAATATAAGAAACGCACAGTGTAGTACATAGTATATGAGTGAGTTGCACTGAAAAACTTAGAATATAAGAAACGCACAGTGTAGTACATAGTATATGAGTGAGTTGCACTGAAAAACTTAGAATATAAGAAACGCACAGTGTAGTACATAGTATATGAGTGAGTTGCACTGAAAAACTTAGAATATAAGAAACGCACAGTGTAGTACATAGTATATGAGTGATTTGTACTGAAAAACTTAGAATATAAGAAACGCACAGTGTAGTACATAGTATATGAGTGAGTTGCACTGAAAAACTTAGAATATAAGAAACGCACATATAGTACATAGTATATGAATGAGTTGCACTGAAAAACTTAGAATTTATAGAAAAACCCGCATTACTCGAAATGCACAGTGTAGTACATAGTATATGAGTGAGTTGCACTGAAAAACTTAGAATATAAGAAACGCACAGTGTAGTACATAGTATATGAGTGAGTTGCACTGAAAAACTTAGAATATAAGAAACGCACAGTGTAGTACACAGTATATGAGTGAGTTGCACTGAAAAACTTAGAATATAAGAAACGCATATATAGTACATAGTATATGAATGAGTTGCACTGAAAAACTTAGAATATAAGCAACGCACAGTGTAGTACATAGTATAAGAGTGAGTTGCACTGAAAAACTTAGAATATAAGAAACGCACAGTGTAGTACATAGTATATGAGTGAGTTGCACTGAAAAACTTAGAATATAAGAAACGCACAGTGTAGTACATAGTATATGAGTGAGTTGCACTGAAAAACTTAGAATATAAGAAACGCACAGTGTAGTACATAGTATATGAGTGAGTTGCACTGAAAAACTTAGAATATAAGAAACGCACAGTGTAGTACATAGTATATGAGTGAGTTGCACTGAAAAACTTAGAATATAAGAAACGCACAGTGTAGTACATAGTATATGAGTGAGTTGCACTGAAAAACTTAGAATATAAGAAACGCACAGTGTAGTACATAGTATATGAGTGAGTTGCACTGAAAAACTTAGAATATGAGAAACGCACAGTGTAGTACATAGTATATGAGTGAGTTGCACTGAAAAACTTAGAATATGAGAAACGCACAGTGTAGTACATAGTATATGAGTGAGTTGCACTCAAAAACTTAGAATATGAGAAACGCACAGTGTAGTACATGGTATATGAGTGAGTTGCACTGAAAAACTTAGAATATAAGAAACGCACAGTGTAGTACATGGTATATGAGTGAGTTGCACTGAAAAACTTAGAATATAAGAAACGCACAGTGTAGTACATATTATATGAGTGAGTTGCACTGAAAAACTTAGAATATAAGAAACGCACAGTGTAGTACATAGTATATGAGTGAGTTGCACTGAAAAACTTAGAATATAAGCAACGCACAGTGTAGTACATAGTATATGAGTGAGTTGCACTGAAAAACTTAGAATATAAGAAACGCACAGTGTAGTACATAGTATATGAGTGAGTTGCACTGAAAAACTTAGAATATAAGAAACGCACAGTGTAGTACATAGTATATGAGTGATTTGTACTGAAAAACTTAGAATATAAGAAACGCACAGTGTAGTACATAGTATATGAGTGAGTTGCACTGAAAAACTTAGAATATAAGAAACGCACATATAGTACATAGTATATGAATGAGTTGCACTGAAAAACTTAGAATTTACTGAAAAAATCGCATTACACGAAATGCACAGTGTAGTACATCGTATAAGAGTGAGTTGCACTGAAAAACTTAGAATATAAGAAACGCACAGTGTAGTACATAGTATATGAGTGAGTTGCACTGAAAAACTTAGAATATAAGAAACGCACAGTGTAGTACATAGTAAATGAGTGAGTTGCACTGAAAAACTTAGAATATACGAAATGCACAGTGTAGTACATAGTATATGAGTGAGTTGCACTGAAAAACTTAGAATATAAGAAACGCACAGTGTAGTACATAGTATATGAGTGAGTTGCACTGAAAAACTTAGAATATAAGAAACGCACAGTGTAGTACATAGTATATGAGTGAGTTGCACTGAAAAACTTAGAATTTACTGAAAAACCCGCATTACACCAAATGCACAGTGTAGTACATAGTATATGAGTGAGTTGCACTGAAAAACTTAGAATATAAGAAACGCACAGTGTAGTACATAGTATATGAGTGAGTTGCACTGAAAAACTTAGAATATAAGAAACGCACAGTGTAGTACATAGTATATGAGTGAGTTGCACTGAAAAACTTAGAATATAAGAAACGCACAGTGTAGTACATAGTATATGAGTGAGTTGCACTGAAAAACTTAGAATATAAGAAACGCACAGTGTAGTACATAGTATATGAGTGAGTTGCACTGAAAAACTTAGAATATAAGAAACGCACATATAGTACATAGTATATGAATGAGTTGCACTGAAAAACTTAGAATTTATAGAAAAACCCGCATTACTCGAAATGCACAGTGTAGTACATAGTATATGAGTGAGTTGCACTGAAAAACTTAGAATATAAGAAACGCACAGTGTAGTACATAGTATATGAGTGAGTTGCAATGAAAAACTTAGAATATAAGAAACGCACAGTGTAGTACACAGTATATGAGTGAGTTGCACTGAAAAACTTAGAATATAAGAAACGCATATATAGTACATAGTATATGAATGAGTTGCACTGAAAAACTTAGAATATAAGCAACGCACAGTGTAGTACATAGTATAAGAGTGAGTTGCACTGAAAAACTTAGAATATAAGAAACGCACAGTGTAGTACATAGTATATGAGTGAGTTGCACTGAAAAACTTAGAATATAAGAAACGCACAGTGTAGTACATAGTATATGAGTGAGTTGCACTGAAAAACTTAGAATATAAGAAACGCACAGTGTAGTACATAGTATATGAGTGAGTTGCACTGAAAAACTTAGAATATAAGAAACGCACAGTGTAGTACATAGTATATGAGTGAGTTGCACTGAAAAACTTAGAATATAAGAAACGCACAGTGTAGTACATAGTATATGAGTGATTTGTACTGAAAAACTTAGAATATAAGAAACGCACAGTGTAGTACATAGTATATGAGTGAGTTGCACTGAAAAACTTAGAATATAAGAAACGCACATATAGTACATAGTATATGAATGAGTTGCACTGAAAAACTTAGAATTTACTGAAAAAATCGCATTACACGAAATGCACAGTGTAGTACATCGTATATGAGTGAGTTGCACTGAAAAACTTAGAATATAAGAAACGCACAGTGTAGTACATAGTATATGAGTGAGTTGCACTGAAAAACTTAGAATATAAGAAACGCACAGTGTAGTACATAGTAAATGAGTGAGTTGCACTGAAAAACTTAGAATATACGAAATGCACAGTGTAGTACATAGTATATGAGTGAGTTGCACTGAAAAACTTAGAATATAAGAAACGCACAGTGTAGTACATAGTATATGAGTGAGTTGCACTGAAAAACTTAGAATATAAGAAACGCACAGTGTAGTACATAGTATATGAGTGAGTTGCACTGAAAAACTTAGAATTTACTGAAAAACCCGCATTACACCAAATGCACAGTGTAGTACATAGTATATGAGTGAGTTGCACTGAAAAACTTAGAATATAAGAAACGCACAGTGTAGTACATAGTATATGAGTGAGTTGCACTGAAAAACTTAGAATATAAGAAACGCACAGTGTAGTACATAGTATATGAGTGAGTTGCACTGAAAAACTTAGAATATAAGAAACGCACAGTGTAGTACATAGTATATGAGTGAGTTGCACTGAAAAACTTAGAATATAAGAAACGCACAGTGTAGTACATAGTATATGAGTGAGTTGCACTGAAAAACTTAGAATTTACTGAAAAACCCGCATTACACCAAATGCACAGTGTAGTACATAGTATATGAGTGAGTTGCACTGAAAAACTTAGAATATAAGAAACGCACAGTGTAGTACATAGTATATGAGTGAGTTGCACTGAAAAACTTAGAATATAAGAAACGCACAGTGTAGTACATAGTATATGAGTGAGTTGCACTGAAAAACTTAGAATATAAGAAACGCACAGTGTAGTACATAGTATATGAGTGAGTTGCACTGAAAAACTTAGAATATAAGAAACGCACAGTGTAGTACATAGTATATGAGTGAGTTGCACTGAAAAACTTAGAATATAAGAAACGCACAGTGTAGTACATAGTATATGAGTGAGTTGCACTGAAAAACTTAGAATATGAGAAACGCACAGTGTAGTACATAGTATATGAGTGAGTTGCACTGAAAAACTTAGAATATGAGAAACGCACAGTGTAGTACATAGTATATGAGTGAGTTGCACTCAAAAACTTAGAATATGAGAAACGCACAGTGTAGTACATGGTATATGAGTGAGTTGCACTGAAAAACTTAGAATATAAGAAACGCACAGTGTAGTACATGGTATATGAGTGAGTTGCACTGAAAAACTTAGAATATAAGAAACGCACAGTGTAGTACATATTATATGAGTGAGTTGCACTGAAAAACTTAGAATATAAGAAACGCACAGTGTAGTACATAGTATATGAGTGAGTTGCACTGAAAAACTTAGAATATAAGAAACGCACAGTGTAGTACACAGTATATGAGTGAGTTGCACTGAAAAACTTAGAATATAAGAAACGCATATATAGTACATAGTATATGAATGAGTTGCACTGAAAAACTTAGAATATAAGCAACGCACAGTGTAGTACATAGTATAAGAGTGAGTTGCACTGAAAAACTTAGAATATAAGAAACGCACAGTGTAGTACATAGTATATGAGTGAGTTGCACTGAAAAACTTAGAATATAAGAAACGCACAGTGTAGTACATAGTATATGAGTGAGTTGCACTGAAAAACTTAGAATATAAGAAACGCACAGTGTAGTACATAGTATATGAGTGAGTTGCACTGAAAAACTTAGAATATAAGAAACGCACAGTGTAGTACATAGTATATGAGTGAGTTGCACTGAAAAACTTAGAATATAAGAAACGCACAGTGTAGTACATAGTATATGAGTGATTTGTACTGAAAAACTTAGAATATAAGAAACGCACAGTGTAGTACATAGTATATGAGTGAGTTGCACTGAAAAACTTAGAATATAAGAAACGCACATAT
Organism: Mus caroli; assembly: GCF_978045245.1. Taxonomy (NCBI): domain Eukaryota; kingdom Metazoa; phylum Chordata; class Mammalia; order Rodentia; family Muridae; genus Mus; species Mus caroli. The sequence goes on from NW_028227280.1 coordinate 5,560,671, forward strand.
AGTACATAGTATATGAATGAGTTGCACTGAAAAACTTAGAATTTACTGAAAAAATCGCATTACACGAAATGCACAGTGTAGTACATCGTATAAGAGTGAGTTGCACTGAAAAACTTAGAATATAAGAAACGCACAGTGTAGTACATAGTATATGAGTGAGTTGCACTGAAAAACTTAGAATATAAGAAACGCACAGTGTAGTACATAGTAAATGAGTGAGTTGCACTGAAAAACTTAGAATATACGAAATGCACAGTGTAGTACATAGTATATGAGTGAGTTGCACTGAAAAACTTAGAATATAAGAAACGCACAGTGTAGTACATAGTATATGAGTGAGTTGCACTGAAAAACTTAGAATATAAGAAACGCACAGTGTAGTACATAGTATATGAGTGAGTTGCACTGAAAAACTTAGAATTTACTGAAAAACCCGCATTACACCAAATGCACAGTGTAGTACATAGTATATGAGTGAGTTGCACTGAAAAACTTAGAATATAAGAAACGCACAGTGTAGTACATAGTATATGAGTGAGTTGCACTGAAAAACTTAGAATATAAGAAACGCACAGTGTAGTACATAGTATATGAGTGAGTTGCACTGAAAAACTTAGAATATAAGAAACGCACAGTGTAGTACATAGTATATGAGTGAGTTGCACTGAAAAACTTAGAATATAAGAAACGCACAGTGTAGTACATAGTATATGAGTGAGTTGCACTGAAAAACTTAGAATATAAGAAACGCACATATAGTACATAGTATATGAATGAGTTGCACTGAAAAACTTAGAATTTATAGAAAAACCCGCATTACTCGAAATGCACAGTGTAGTACATAGTATATGAGTGAGTTGCACTGAAAAACTTAGAATATAAGAAACGCACAGTGTAGTACATAGTATATGAGTGAGTTGCAATGAAAAACTTAGAATATAAGAAACGCACAGTGTAGTACACAGTATATGAGTGAGTTGCACTGAAAAACTTAGAATATAAGAAACGCATATATAGTACATAGTATATGAATGAGTTGCACTGAAAAACTTAGAATATAAGCAACGCACAGTGTAGTACATAGTATAAGAGTGAGTTGCACTGAAAAACTTAGAATATAAGAAACGCACAGTGTAGTACATAGTATATGAGTGAGTTGCACTGAAAAACTTAGAATATAAGAAACGCACAGTGTAGTACATAGTATATGAGTGAGTTGCACTGAAAAACTTAGAATATAAGAAACGCACAGTGTAGTACATAGTATATGAGTGAGTTGCACTGAAAAACTTAGAATATAAGAAACGCACAGTGTAGTACATAGTATATGAGTGAGTTGCACTGAAAAACTTAGAATATAAGAAACGCACAGTGTAGTACATAGTATATGAGTGATTTGTACTGAAAAACTTAGAATATAAGAAACGCACAGTGTAGTACATAGTATATGAGTGAGTTGCACTGAAAAACTTAGAATATAAGAAACGCACATATAGTACATAGTATATGAATGAGTTGCACTGAAAAACTTAGAATTTACTGAAAAAATCGCATTACACGAAATGCACAGTGTAGTACATCGTATATGAGTGAGTTGCACTGAAAAACTTAGAATATAAGAAACGCACAGTGTAGTACATAGTATATGAGTGAGTTGCACTGAAAAACTTAGAATATAAGAAACGCACAGTGTAGTACATAGTAAATGAGTGAGTTGCACTGAAAAACTTAGAATATACGAAATGCACAGTGTAGTACATAGTATATGAGTGAGTTGCACTGAAAAACTTAGAATATAAGAAACGCACAGTGTAGTACATAGTATATGAGTGAGTTGCACTGAAAAACTTAGAATATAAGAAACGCACAGTGTAGTACATAGTATATGAGTGAGTTGCACTGAAAAACTTAGAATTTACTGAAAAACCCGCATTACACCAAATGCACAGTGTAGTACATAGTATATGAGTGAGTTGCACTGAAAAACTTAGAATATAAGAAACGCACAGTGTAGTACATAGTATATGAGTGAGTTGCACTGAAAAACTTAGAATATAAGAAACGCACAGTGTAGTACATAGTATATGAGTGAGTTGCACTGAAAAACTTAGAATATAAGAAACGCACAGTGTAGTACATAGTATATGAGTGAGTTGCACTGAAAAACTTAGAATATAAGAAACGCACAGTGTAGTACATAGTATATGAGTGAGTTGCACTGAAAAACTTAGAATTTACTGAAAAACCCGCATTACACCAAATGCACAGTGTAGTACATAGTATATGAGTGAGTTGCACTGAAAAACTTAGAATATAAGAAACGCACAGTGTAGTACATAGTATATGAGTGAGTTGCACTGAAAAACTTAGAATATAAGAAACGCACAGTGTAGTACATAGTATATGAGTGAGTTGCACTGAAAAACTTAGAATATAAGAAACGCACAGTGTAGTACATAGTATATGAGTGAGTTGCACTGAAAAACTTAGAATATAAGAAACGCACAGTGTAGTACATAGTATATGAGTGAGTTGCACTGAAAAACTTAGAATATAAGAAACGCACATATAGTACATAGTATATGAATGAGTTGCACTGAAAAACTTAGAATTTATAGAAAAACCCGCATTACTCGAAATGCACAGTGTAGTACATAGTATATGAGTGAGTTGCACTGAAAAACTTAGAATATAAGAAACGCACAGTGTAGTACATAGTATATGAGTGAGTTGCAATGAAAAACTTAGAATATAAGAAACGCACAGTGTAGTACACAGTATATGAGTGAGTTGCACTGAAAAACTTAGAATATAAGAAACGCATATATAGTACATAGTATATGAATGAGTTGCACTGAAAAACTTAGAATATAAGCAACGCACAGTGTAGTACATAGTATAAGAGTGAGTTGCACTGAAAAACTTAGAATATAAGAAACGCACAGTGTAGTACATAGTATATGAGTGAGTTGCACTGAAAAACTTAGAATATAAGAAACGCACAGTGTAGTACATAGTATATGAGTGAGTTGCACTGAAAAACTTAGAATATAAGAAACGCACAGTGTAGTACATAGTATATGAGTGAGTTGCACTGAAAAACTTAGAATATAAGAAACGCACAGTGTAGTACATAGTATATGAGTGAGTTGCACTGAAAAACTTAGAATATAAGAAACGCACAGTGTAGTACATAGTATATGAGTGATTTGTACTGAAAAACTTAGAATATAAGAAACGCACAGTGTAGTACATAGTATATGAGTGAGTTGCACTGAAAAACTTAGAATATAAGAAACGCACATATAGTACATAGTATATGAATGAGTTGCACTGAAAAACTTAGAATTTACTGAAAAAATCGCATTACACGAAATGCACAGTGTAGTACATCGTATATGAGTGAGTTGCACTGAAAAACTTAGAATATAAGAAACGCACAGTGTAGTACATAGTATATGAGTGAGTTGCACTGAAAAACTTAGAATATAAGAAACGCACAGTGTAGTACATAGTAAATGAGTGAGTTGCACTGAAAAACTTAGAATATACGAAATGCACAGTGTAGTACATAGTATATGAGTGAGTTGCACTGAAAAACTTAGAATATAAGAAACGCACAGTGTAGTACATAGTATATGAGTGAGTTGCACTGAAAAACTTAGAATATAAGAAACGCACAGTGTAGTACATAGTATATGAGTGAGTTGCACTGAAAAACTTAGAATTTACTGAAAAACCCGCATTACACCAAATGCACAGTGTAGTACATAGTATATGAGTGAGTTGCACTGAAAAACTTAGAATATAAGAAACGCACAGTGTAGTACATAGTATATGAGTGAGTTGCACTGAAAAACTTAGAATATAAGAAACGCACAGTGTAGTACATAGTATATGAGTGAGTTGCACTGAAAAACTTAGAATATAAGAAACGCACAGTGTAGTACATAGTATATGAGTGAGTTGCACTGAAAAACTTAGAATATAAGAAACGCACAGTGTAGTACATAGTATATGAGTGAGTTGCACTGAAAAACTTAGAATATAAGAAACGCACATATAGTACATAGTATATGAATGAGTTGCACTGAAAAACTTAGAATTTATAGAAAAACCCGCATTACTCGAAATGCACAGTGTAGTACATAGTATATGAGTGAGTTGCACTGAAAAACTTAGAATATAAGAAACGCACAGTGTAGTACATAGTATATGAGTGAGTTGCAATGAAAAACTTAGAATATAAGAAACGCACAGTGTAGTACACAGTATATGAGTGAGTTGCACTGAAAAACTTAGAATATAAGAAACGCATATATAGTACATAGTATATGAATGAGTTGCACTGAAAAACTTAGAATATAAGCAACGCACAGTGTAGTACATAGTATAAGAGTGAGTTGCACTGAAAAACTTAGAATATAAGAAACGCACAGTGTAGTACATAGTATATGAGTGAGTTGCACTGAAAAACTTAGAATATAAGAAACGCACAGTGTAGTACATAGTATATGAGTGAGTTGCACTGAAAAACTTAGAATATAAGAAACGCACAGTGTAGTACATAGTATATGAGTGAGTTGCACTGAAAAACTTAGAATATAAGAAACGCACAGTGTAGTACATAGTATATGAGTGAGTTGCACTGAAAAACTTAGAATATAAGAAACGCACAGTGTAGTACATAGTATATGAGTGAGTTGCACTGAAAAACTTAGAATATAAGAAACGCACAGTGTAGTACATAGTATATGAGTGAGTTGCACTGAAAAACTTAGAATATGAGAAACGCACAGTGTAGTACATAGTATATGAGTGAGTTGCACTGAAAAACTTAGAATATGAGAAACGCACAGTGTAGTACATAGTATATGAGTGAGTTGCACTCAAAAACTTAGAATATGAGAAACGCACAGTGTAGTACATGGTATATGAGTGAGTTGCACTGAAAAACTTAGAATATAAGAAACGCACAGTGTAGTACATGGTATATGAGTGAGTTGCACTGAAAAACTTAGAATATAAGAAAAGCACAGTGTAGTACATAGTATATGAGTGAGTTGCACTGAAAAACTTAGAATATAAGAAACGCACAGTGTAGTACATAGTATATGAGTGAGTTGCACTGAAAAACTTAGAATATAAGCAACGCACAGTGTAGTACATAGTATATGAGTGAGTTGCACTGAAAAACTTAGAATATAAGAAACGCACAGTGTAGTACATAGTATATGAGTGAGTTGCACTGAAAAACTTAGAATATAAGAAACGCACAGTGTAGTACATAGTATATGAGTGATTTGTACTGAAAAACTTAGAATATAAGAAACGCACAGTGTAGTACATAGTATATGAGTGAGTTGCACTGAAAAACTTAGAATATAAGAAACGCACATATAGTACATAGTATATGAATGAGTTGCACTGAAAAACTTAGAATTTACTGAAAAAATCGCATTACACGAAATGCACAGTGTAGTACATCGTATAAGAGTGAGTTGCACTGAAAAACTTAGAATATAAGAAACGCACAGTGTAGTACATAGTATATGAGTGAGTTGCACTGAAAAACTTAGAATATAAGAAACGCACAGTGTAGTACATAGTAAATGAGTGAGTTGCACTGAAAAACTTAGAATATACGAAATGCACAGTGTAGTACATAGTATATGAGTGAGTTGCACTGAAAAACTTAGAATATAAGAAACGCACAGTGTAGTACATAGTATATGAGTGAGTTGCACTGAAAAACTTAGAATATAAGAAACGCACAGTGTAGTACATAGTATATGAGTGAGTTGCACTGAAAAACTTAGAATTTACTGAAAAACCCGCATTACACCAAATGCACAGTGTAGTACATAGTATATGAGTGAGTTGCACTGAAAAACTTAGAATATAAGAAACGCACAGTGTAGTACATAGTATATGAGTGAGTTGCACTGAAAAACTTAGAATATAAGAAACGCACAGTGTAGTACATAGTATATGAGTGAGTTGCACTGAAAAACTTAGAATATAAGAAACGCACAGTGTAGTACATAGTATATGAGTGAGTTGCACTGAAAAACTTAGAATATAAGAAACGCACAGTGTAGTACATAGTATATGAGTGAGTTGCACTGAAAAACTTAGAATATAAGAAACGCACATATAGTACATAGTATATGAATGAGTTGCACTGAAAAACTTAGAATTTATAGAAAAACCCGCATTACTCGAAATGCACAGTGTAGTACATAGTATATGAGTGAGTTGCACTGAAAAACTTAGAATATAAGAAACGCACAGTGTAGTACATAGTATATGAGTGAGTTGCAATGAAAAACTTAGAATATAAGAAACGCACAGTGTAGTACACAGTATATGAGTGAGTTGCACTGAAAAACTTAGAATATAAGAAACGCATATATAGTACATAGTATATGAATGAGTTGCACTGAAAAACTTAGAATATAAGCAACGCACAGTGTAGTACATAGTATAAGAGTGAGTTGCACTGAAAAACTTAGAATATAAGAAACGCACAGTGTAGTACATAGTATATGAGTGAGTTGCACTGAAAAACTTAGAATATAAGAAACGCACAGTGTAGTACATAGTATATGAGTGAGTTGCACTGAAAAACTTAGAATATAAGAAACGCACAGTGTAGTACATAGTATATGAGTGAGTTGCACTGAAAAACTTAGAATATAAGAAACGCACAGTGTAGTACATAGTATATGAGTGAGTTGCACTGAAAAACTTAGAATATAAGAAACGCACATATAGTACATAGTATATGAATGAGTTGCACTGAAAAACTTAGAATTTACTGAAAAAATCGCATTACACGAAATGCACAGTGTAGTACTTCGTATATGAGTGAGTTGCACTGAAAAACTTAGAATATAAGAAACGCACAGTGTAGTACATAGTATATGAGTGAGTTGCACTGAAAAACTTAGAATATAAGAAACGCACAGTGTAGTACATAGTATATGAGTGAGTTGCACTGAAAAACTTAGAATATAAGAAACGCACAGTGTAGTACATAGTATATGAGTGAGTTGCACTGAAAAACTTAGAATATAAGAAACGCACAGTGTAGTACATAGTATATGAGTGAGTTGCACTGAAAAACTTAGAATATGAGAAACGCACAGTGTAGTACATAGTATATGAGTGAGTTGCACTGAAAAACTTAGAATATGAGAAACGCACAGTGTAGTACATAGTATATGAGTGAGTTGCACTGAAAAACTTAGAATATGAGAAACGCACAGTGTAGTACATAGTATATGAGTGAGTTGCACTCAAAAACTTAGAATATGAGAAACGCACAGTGTAGTACATGGTATATGAGTGAGTTGCACTGAAAAACTTAGAATATAAGAAACGCACAGTGTAGTACATGGTATATGAGTGAGTTGCACTGAAAAACTTAGAATATAAGAAACGCACAGTGTAGTACATAGTATATGAGTGAGTTGCACTGAAAAACTTAGAATATAAGAAACGCACAGTGTAGTACATAGTATATGAGTGAGTTGCACTGAAAAACTTAGAATATAAGCAACTCACAGTGTAGTACATAGTATATGAGTGAGTTGCACTGAAAAACTTAGAATATAAGAAACGCACAGTGTAGTACATAGTATATGAGTGAGTTGCACTGAAAAACTTAGAATATAAGAAACGCACAGTGTAGTACATAGTATATGAGTGATTTGTACTGAAAAACTTAGAATATAAGAAACGCACAGTGTAGTACATAGTATATGAGTGAGTTGCACTGAAAAACTTAGTATATATGAAACGCACAGTGTAGTACATAGTATATGAGTGAGTTGCACTGAAAAACTTAGAATATAAGAAACGCACAGTGTAGTACATAGTATATGAGTGAGTTGCACTGAAAAACTTAGAATTTACTGAAAAAGCCGCATTACACGAAATGCACAGTGTAGTACATAGTATATGAGTGAGTTGCACTGAAAAACTTAGAATATAAGAAACGCACAGTGTAGTACATAGTATATGAGTGAGTTGCACTGAAAAACTTAGAATATGAGAAACGCACAGTGTAGTACATAGTATATGAGTGAGTTGCACTGAAAAACTTAGAATTTAAGTAACGCACAGTGTAGTACATAGTATATGAGTGAGTTCCACTGAAAAACTTAGAATATAAGAAACGCACAGTGTAGTACATAGTATATGAGCGAGTTGCACTGAAAAACTTAGAATATAAGAAACGCACAGTGTAGTACATAGTATATGAGTGAGTTGCAATGAAAAACTTAGAATATAAGAAACGCACAGTGTAGTACATAGTATATGAGTGAGTTGCACTGAAAAACTTAGAATATAAGAAACGCACATATATTACATAGTATATGAATGAGTTGCACTGAAAAACTTAGAATTTACTGAAAAACCCGCAATACACGAAATGCACAGTGTAGTACATAGTATATGAGTGAGTTGCACTGAAAAACTTAGAATATAAGAAACGCACAGTGTAGTACATAGTATATGAGTGAGTTGCACTGAAAAACTTAGAATATAAGAAACGCACAGTGTAGTACATAGTATATGAGTGAGTTTCACTGAAAAACTTAGAATATAAGAAACGCACAGTGTAGTACATAGTATATGAGTGAGTTGCACTGAAAAACTTAGAATATAAGAAACGCACAGTGTAGTACATAGTATATGAGTGAGTTGCACTGAAAAACTTAGAATTTACTGAAAAACCCGCATTACACCAAATGCACAGTGTAGTACATAGTATATGAGTGAGTTGCACTGAAAAACTTAGAATATAAGAAACGCACAGTGTAGTACATAGTATATGAGTGAGTTGCACTGAAAAACTTAGAATATAAGAAACGCACAGTGTAGTACATAGTATATGAGTGAGTTGCACTGAAAAACTTAGAATATAAGAAACGCACAGTGTAGTACATAGTATATGAGTGAGTTGCACTGAAAAACTTAGAATATAAGAAACGCACAGTGTAGTACATAGTATATGAGTGAGTTGCACTGAAAAACTTAGAATATAAGAAACGCACATATAGTACATAGTATATGAATGAGTTGCACTGAAAAACTTAGAATTTATAGAAAAACCCGCATTACTCGAAATGCACAGTGTAGTACATAGTATATGAGTGAGTTGCACTGAAAAACTTAGAATATAAGAAACGCACAGTGTAGTACATAGTATATGAGTGAGTTGCAATGAAAAACTTAGAATATAAGAAACGCACAGTGTAGTACACAGTATATGAGTGAGTTGCACTGAAAAACTTAGAATATAAGAAACGCACATATAGTACATAGTATATGAATGAGTTGCACTGAAAAACTTAGAATTTACTGAAAAACCCGCAATACACGAAATGCACAGTGTAGTACATAGTATATGAGTGAGTTGCACTGAAAAACTTAGAATATAAGAAACGCACAGTGTAGTACATAGTATATGAGTGAGTTGCACTGAAAAACTTAGAATATAAGAAACGCATAGTGTAGTACATAGTATATGAGTGAGTTTCACTGAAAAACTTAGAATATAAGAAACGCACAGTGTAGTACATAGTATATGAGTGAGTTGCACTGAAAAACTTAGAATATAAGAAACGCACAGTGTAGTACATAGTATATGAGTGAGTTGCACTGAAAAACTTAGAATATAAGAAACGCACAGTGTAGTACATAGTATATGAGTGAGTTGCACTGAAAAACTTAGAATATAAGAAACGCACAGTGTAGTACATAGTATATGAGTGAGTTTCACTGAAAAACTTAGAATATAAGAAACGCACAGTGTAGTACATAGTATATGAGTGAGTTGCACTGAAAAACTTAGAATATAAGAAACGCACAGTGTAGTACATAGTATATGAGTGAGTTGCATTGAAAAACTTAGAATATAAGAAACGCACAGTGTAGTACATAGTATATGAGTGAGTTGCACTGAAAAACTTAGAATATAAGAAACGCACAGTGTAGTACATAGTATATGAGTGAGTTGCACTGAAAAACTTAGAATATAAGAAACGCACAGTGTAGTACATAGTATATGAGTGAGTTGCACTGAAAAACTTAGAATTTAAGAAACGCACAGTGTAGTACACAGTATATGAGTGAGTTGCACTGAAAAACTTAGAATATAAGAAACGCACAGTGTAGTACATAGTATATGAGTGAGTTGCACTGAAAAACTTAGAATATACGAAACGCACAGTGTAGTACATAGTATATGAGTGAGTTGCACTGAAAAACTTAGAATATAAGAAACGCACAGTGTAGTACATAGTATATGAGTGAGTTGCCCTGAAAAACTTAGAATATAAGAAACGCACAGTGTAGTACATAGTATATGAGTGAGTTGCACTGAAAAACTTAGAATTTACTGAAAAACCCGCATTACACGAAATGCACAGTGTAGTACATAGTATATGAGTGAGTTGCACTGAAAAACTTAGAATATAAGAAACGCACAGTGTAGTACATAGTATATGAGTGAGTTGCACTGAAAAACTTAGAATATAAGAAACGCACAGTGTAGTACATAGTATATGAGTGAGTTGCACTGAAAAACTTAGAATATAAGAAACGCACAGTGTAGTACATAGTATATGAGTGAGTTGCACTGAAAAACTTAGAATATAAGAAACGCACAGTGTAGTACATAGTATATGAGTGAGTTGCACTGAAAAACTTAGAATATAAGAAACGCACATATAGTACATAGTATATGAATGAGTTGCACTGAAAAACTTAGAATTTATAGAAAAACCCGCATTACTCGAAATGCACAGTGTAGTACATAGTATATGAGTGAGTTGCACTGAAAAACTTAGAATATAAGAAACGCACAGTGTAGTACATAGTATATGAGTGAGTTGCACTGAAAAACTTAGAATTTAAGAAACGCACAGTGTAGTACATAGTATATGAGCGAGTTGCACTGAAAAACTTAGAATATAAGAAACGCACAGTGTAGTACATAGTATATGAGTGAGTTGCAATGAAAAACTTAGAATATAAGAAACGCACAGTGTAGTACACAGTATATGAGTGAGTTGCACTGAAAAACTTAGAATATAAGAAACGCACATATAGTACATAGTATATGAATGAGTTGCACTGAAAAACTTAGAATTTACTGAAAAACCCGCAATACACGAAATGCACAGTGTAGTACATAGTATATGAGTGAGTTGCACTGAAAAACTTAGAATATAAGAAACGCACAGTGTAGTACATAGTATATGAGTGAGTTGCACTGAAAAACTTAGAATATAAGAAACGCACAGTGTAGTACATAGTATATGAGTGAGTTGCACTGAAAAACTTAGAATATAAGAAACGCACAGTGTAGTACATAGTATATGAGTGAGTTGCACTGAAAAACTTAGAATATAAGAAACGCACAGTGTAGTACATAGTATATGAGTGAGTTGCACTGAAAAAGTTAGAATATAAGAAACGCACAGTGTAGTACATAGTATATGAGTGAGTTGCACTGAAAAACTTAGAATATAAGAAACGCACAGTGTAGTACATAGTATATGAGTGAGTTGCACTGAAAAACTTAGAATATAAGAAACGCACAGTGTAGTACATAGTATATGAGTGAGTTGCACTGAAAAACTTAGAATATAAGAAACGCACAGTATAGTACATAGTATATGAGTGAGTTGCACTGAAAAACTTAGAATTTACTGAAAAACCCGCATTACACGAAATGCACAGTGTAGTACATAGTATATGAGTGAGTTGCACTGAAAAACTTAGAATATAAGAAACGCACAGTGTAGTACATAGTATATGAGTGAGTTGCACTGAAAAACTTAGAATATAAGAAACGCACAGTGTAGTACATAGTATATGAGTGAGTTGCACTGAAAAACTTAGAATATAAGAAACGCACAGTGTAGTACATAGTATATGAGTGAGTTGCACTGAAAAACTTAGAATTTACTGAAAAACCCGCATTACACCAAATGCACAGTGTAGTACATAGTATATGAGTGAGTTGCACTGAAAAACTTAGAATATAAGAAACGCACAGTGTAGTACATAGTATATGAGTGAGTTGCACTGAAAAACTTAGAATATAAGAAACGCACAGTGTAGTACATAGTATATGAGTGAGTTGCACTGAAAAACTTAGAATATAAGAAACGCACAGTGTAGTACATAGTATATGAGTGAGTTGCACTGAAAAACTTAGAATATAAGAAACGCACAGTGTAGTACATAGTATATGAGTGAGTTGCACTGAAAAACTTAGAATATAAGAAACGCACATATAGTACATAGTATATGAATGAGTTGCACTGAAAAACTTAGAATTTATAGAAAAACCCGCATTACTCGAAATGCACAGTGTAGTACATAGTATATGAGTGAGTTGCACTGAAAAACTTAGAATATAAGAAACGCACAGTGTAGTACATAGTATATGAGTGAGTTGCAATGAAAAACTTAGAATATAAGAAACGCACAGTGTAGTACACAGTATATGAGTGAGTTGCACTGAAAAACTTAGAATATAAGAAACGCATATATAGTACATAGTATATGAATGAGTTGCACTGAAAAACTTAGAATATAAGCAACGCACAGTGTAGTACATAGTATAAGAGTGAGTTGCACTGAAAAACTTAGAATATAAGAAACGCACAGTGTAGTACATAGTATATGAGTGAGTTGCACTGAAAAACTTAGAATATAAGAAACGCACAGTGTAGTACATAGTATATGAGTGAGTTGCACTGAAAAACTTAGAATATAAGAAACGCACAGTGTAGTACATAGTATATGAGTGAGTTGCACTGAAAAACTTAGAATATAAGAAACGCACAGTGTAGTACATAGTATATGAGTGAGTTGCCCTGAAAAACTTAGAATATAAGAAACGCACAGTGTAGTACATAGTATATGAGTGAGTTGCACTGAAAAACTTAGAATATAAGAAACGCACAGTGTAGTACATAGTATATGAGTGAGTTGCACTGAAAAACTTAGAATATAAGAAACGCACATATAGTACATAGTATATGAATGAGTTGCACTGAAAAACTTAGAATTTACTGAAAAAATCGCATTACACGAAATGCACAGTGTAGTACTTCGTATATGAGTGAGTTGCACTGAAAAACTTAGAATATAAGAAACGCACAGTGTAGTACATAGTATATGAGTGAGTTGCACTGAAAAACTTAGAATATAAGAAACGCACAGTGTAGTACATAGTATATGAGTGAGTTGCACTGAAAAACTTAGAATATAAGAAACGCACAGTGTAGTACATAGTATATGAGTGAGTTGCACTGAAAAACTTAGAATATAAGAAACGCACAGTGTAGTACATAGTATATGAGTGAGTTGCACTGAAAAACTTAGAATATGAGAAACGCACAGTGTAGTACATAGTATATGAGTGAGTTGCACTGAAAAACTTAGAATATGAGAAACGCACAGTGTAGTACATAGTATATGAGTGAGTTGCACTGAAAAACTTAGAATATGAGAAACGCACAGTGTAGTACATAGTATATGAGTGAGTTGCACTCAAAAACTTAGAATATGAGAAACGCACAGTGTAGTACATGGTATATGAGTGAGTTGCACTGAAAAACTTAGAATATAAGAAACGCACAGTGTAGTACATGGTATATGAGTGAGTTGCACTGAAAAACTTAGAATATAAGAAACGCACAGTGTAGTACATAGTATATGAGTGAGTTGCACTGAAAAACTTAGAATATAAGAAACGCACAGTGTAGTACATAGTATATGAGTGAGTTGCACTGAAAAACTTAGAATATAAGCAACTCACAGTGTAGTACATAGTATATGAGTGAGTTGCACTGAAAAACTTAGAATATAAGAAACGCACAGTGTACTACATAGTATATGAGTGAGTTGCACTGAAAAACTTAGAATATAAGAAACGCACAGTGTAGTACATAGTATATGAGTGATTTGTACTGAAAAACTTAGAATATAAGAAACGCACAGTGTAGTACATAGTATATGAGTGAGTTGCACTGAAAAACTTAGTATATATGAAACGCACAGTGTAGTACATAGTATATGAGTGAGTTGCACTGAAAAACTTAGAATATAAGAAACGCACAGTGTAGTACATAGTATATGAGTGAGTTGCACTGAAAAACTTAGAATTTACTGAAAAAGCCGCATTACACGAAATGCACAGTGTAGTACATAGTATATGAGTGAGTTGCACTGAAAAACTTAGAATATAAGAAACGCACAGTGTAGTACATAGTATATGAGTGAGTTGCACTGAAAAACTTAGAATATGAGAAACGCACAGTGTAGTACATAGTATATGAGTGAGTTGCACTGAAAAACTTAGAATTTAAGTAACGCACAGTGTAGTACATAGTATATGAGTGAGTTCCACTGAAAAACTTAGAATATAAGAAACGCACAGTGTAGTACATAGTATATGAGCGAGTTGCACTGAAAAACTTAGAATATAAGAAACGCACAGTGTAGTACATAGTATATGAGTGAGTTGCAATGAAAAACTTAGAATATAAGAAACGCACAGTGTAGTACATAGTATATGAGTGAGTTGCACTGAAAAACTTAGAATATAAGAAACGCACATATAGTACATAGTATATGAATGAGTTGCACTGAAAAACTTAGAATTTACTGAAAAACCCGCAATACACGAAATGCACAGTGTAGTACATAGTATATGAGTGAGTTGCACTGAAAAACTTAGAATATAAGAAACGCACAGTGTAGTACATAGTATATGAGTGAGTTGCACTGAAAAACTTAGAATATAAGAAACGCACAGTGTAGTACATAGTATATGAGTGAGTTTCACTGAAAAACTTAGAATATAAGAAACGCACAGTGTAGTACATAGTATATGAGTGAGTTGCACTGAAAAACTTAGAATATAAGAAACGCACAGTGTAGTACATAGTATATGAGTGAGTTGCACTGAAAAACTTAGAATTTACTGAAAAACCCGCATTACACCAAATGCACAGTGTAGTACATAGTATATGAGTGAGTTGCACTGAAAAACTTAGAATATAAGAAACGCACAGTGTAGTACATAGTATATGAGTGAGTTGCACTGAAAAACTTAGAATATAAGAAACGCACAGTGTAGTACATAGTATATGAGTGAGTTGCACTGAAAAACTTAGAATATAAGAAACGCACAGTGTAGTACATAGTATATGAGTGAGTTGCACTGAAAAACTTAGAATATAAGAAACGCACAGTGTAGTACATAGTATATGAGTGAGTTGCACTGAAAAACTTAGAATATAAGAAACGCACATATAGTACATAGTATATGAATGAGTTGCACTGAAAAACTTAGAATTTATAGAAAAACCCGCATTACTCGAAATGCACAGTGTAGTACATAGTATATGAGTGAGTTGCACTGAAAAACTTAGAATATAAGAAACGCACAGTGTAGTACATAGTATATGAGTGAGTTGCAATGAAAAACTTAGAATATAAGAAACGCACAGTGTAGTACACAGTATATGAGTGAGTTGCACTGAAAAACTTAGAATATAAGAAACGCATATATAGTACATAGTATATGAATGAGTTGCACTGAAAAACTTAGAATATAAGCAACGCACAGTGTAGTACATAGTATAAGAGTGAGTTGCACTGAAAAACTTAGAATATAAGAAACGCACAGTGTAGTACATAGTATATGAGTGAGTTGCACTGAAAAACTTAGAATATAAGAAACGCACAGTGTAGTACATAGTATATGAGTGAGTTGCACTGAAAAACTTAGAATATAAGAAACGCACAGTGTAGTACATAGTATATGAGTGAGTTGCACTGAAAAACTTAGAATATAAGAAACGCACAGTGTAGTACATAGTATATGAGTGAGTTGCCCTGAAAAACTTAGAATATAAGAAACGCACAGTGTAGTACATAGTATATGAGTGAGTTGCACTGAAAAACTTAGAATATAAGAAACGCACAGTGTAGTACATAGTATATGAGTGAGTTGCACTGAAAAACTTAGAATATAAGAAACGCACAGTGTAGTACATAGTATATGAGTGAGTTGCACTGAAAAACTTAGAATATAAGAAACGCACATATAGTACATAGTATATGAATGAGTTGCACTGAAAAACTTAGAATTTACTGAAAAAATCGCATTACACGAAATGCACAGTGTAGTACTTCGTATATGAGTGAGTTGCACTGAAAAACTTAGAATATAAGAAACGCACAGTGTAGTACATAGTATATGAGTGAGTTGCACTGAAAAACTTAGAATATAAGAAACGCACAGTGTAGTACATAGTATATGAGTGAGTTGCACTGAAAAACTTAGAATATAAGCAACGCACAGTGTAGTACATAGTATATGAGTGAGTTGCACTGAAAAACTTAGAATATAAGAAACGCACAGTGTAGTACATAGTATATGAGTGAGTTGCACTGAAAAACTTAGAATATAAGCAACTCACAGTGTAGTACATAGTATATGAGTGAGTTGCACTGAAAAACTTAGAATATAAGAAACGCACAGTGTAGTACATAGTATATGAGTGAGTTGCACTGAAAAACTTAGAATATAAGAAACGCACAGTGTAGTACATAGTATATGAGTGATTTGTACTGAAAAACTTAGAATATAAGAAACGCACAGTGTAGTACATAGTATATGAGTGAGTTGCACTGAAAAACTTAGTATATATGAAACGCACAGTGTAGTACATAGTATATGAGTGAGTTGCACTGAAAAACTTAGAATATAAGAAACGCACAGTGTAGTACATAGTATATGAGTGAGTTGCACTGAAAAACTTAGAATTTACTGAAAAAGCCGCATTACACGAAATGCACAGTGTAGTACATAGTATATGAGTGAGTTGCACTGAAAAACTTAGAATATAAGAAACGCACAGTGTAGTACATAGTATATGAGTGAGTTGCACTGAAAAACTTAGAATATGAGAAACGCACAGTGTAGTACATAGTATATGAGTGAGTTGCACTGAAAAACTTAGAATTTAAGTAACGCACAGTGTAGTACATAGTATATGAGTGAGTTCCACTGAAAAACTTAGAATATAAGAAACGCACAGTGTAGTACATAGTATATGAGCGAGTTGCACTGAAAAACTTAGAATATAAGAAACGCACAGTGTAGTACATAGTATATGAGTGAGTTGCAATGAAAAACTTAGAATATAAGAAACGCACAGTGTAGTACATAGTATATGAGTGAGTTGCACTGAAAAACTTAGAATATAAGAAACGCACATATAGTACATAGTATATGAATGAGTTGCACTGAAAAACTTAGAATTTACTGAAAAACCCGCAATACACGAAATGCACAGTGTAGTACATAGTATATGAGTGAGTTGCACTGAAAAACTTAGAATATAAGAAACGCACAGTGTAGTACATAGTATATGAGTGAGTTGCACTGAAAAACTTAGAATATAAGAAACGCACAGTGTAGTACATAGTATATGAGTGAGTTTCACTGAAAAACTTAGAATATAAGAAACGCACAGTGTAGTACATAGTATATGAGTGAGTTGCACTGAAAAACTTAGAATATAAGAAACGCACAGTGTAGTACATAGTATATGAGTGAGTTGCACTGAAAAACTTAGAATTTACTGAAAAACCCGCATTACACCAAATGCACAGTGTAGTACATAGTATATGAGTGAGTTGCACTGAAAAACTTAGAATATAAGAAACGCACAGTGTAGTACATAGTATATGAGTGAGTTGCACTGAAAAACTTAGAATATAAGAAACGCACAGTGTAGTACATAGTATATGAGTGAGTTGCACTGAAAAACTTAGAATATAAGAAACGCACAGTGTAGTACATAGTATATGAGTGAGTTGCACTGAAAAACTTAGAATATAAGAAACGCACAGTGTAGTACATAGTATATGAGTGAGTTGCACTGAAAAACTTAGAATATAAGAAACGCACATATAGTACATAGTATATGAATGAGTTGCACTGAAAAACTTAGAATTTATAGAAAAACCCGCATTACTCGAAATGCACAGTGTAGTACATAGTATATGAGTGAGTTGCACTGAAAAACTTAGAATATAAGAAACGCACAGTGTAGTACATAGTATATGAGTGAGTTGCAATGAAAAACTTAGAATATAAGAAACGCACAGTGTAGTACACAGTATATGAGTGAGTTGCACTGAAAAACTTAGAATATAAGAAACGCATATATAGTACATAGTATATGAATGAGTTGCACTGAAAAACTTAGAATATAAGCAACGCACAGTGTAGTACATAGTATAAGAGTGAGTTGCACTGAAAAACTTAGAATATAAGAAACGCACAGTGTAGTACATAGTATATGAGTGAGTTGCACTGAAAAACTTAGAATATAAGAAACGCACAGTGTAGTACATAGTATATGAGTGAGTTGCACTGAAAAACTTAGAATATAAGAAACGCACAGTGTAGTACATAGTATATGAGTGAGTTGCACTGAAAAACTTAGAATATAAGAAACGCACAGTGTAGTACATAGTATATGAGTGAGTTGCCCTGAAAAACTTAGAATATAAGAAACGCACAGTGTAGTACATAGTATATGAGTGAGTTGCACTGAAAAACTTAGAATATAAGAAACGCACAGTGTAGTACATAGTATATGAGTGAGTTGCACTGAAAAACTTAGAATATAAGAAACGCACAGTGTAGTACATAGTATATGAGTGAGTTGCACTGAAAAACTTAGAATATAAGAAACGCACATATAGTACATAGTATATGAATGAGTTGCACTGAAAAACTTAGAATTTACTGAAAAAATCGCATTACACGAAATGCACAGTGTAGTACTTCGTATATGAGTGAGTTGCACTGAAAAACTTAGAATATAAGAAACGCACAGTGTAGTACATAGTATATGAGTGAGTTGCACTGAAAAACTTAGAATATAAGAAACGCACAGTGTAGTACATAGTATATGAGTGAGTTGCACTGAAAAACTTAGAATATAAGAAACGCACAGTGTAGTACATAGTATATGAGTGAGTTGCACTGAAAAACTTAGAATATAAGAAACGCACAGTGTAGTACATAGTATATGAGTGAGTTGCACTGAAAAACTTAGAATATAAGAAACGCACAGTGTAGTACATAGTATATGAGTGAGTTGCACTGAAAAACTTAGAATATGAGAAACGCACAGTGTAGTACATAGTATATGAGTGAGTTGCACTGAAAAACTTAGAATATGAGAAACGCACAGTGTAGTACATAGTATATGAGTGAGTTGCACTCAAAAACTTAGAATATGAGAAACGCACAGTGTAGTACATGGTATATGAGTGAGTTGCACTGAAAAACTTAGAATATAAGAAACGCACAGTGTAGTACATGGTATATGAGTGAGTTGCACTGAAAAACTTAGAATATAAGAAACGCACAGTGTAGTACATAGTATATGAGTGAGTTGCACTGAAAAACTTAGAATATAAGAAACGCACAGTGTAGTACATAGTATATGAGTGAGTTGCACTGAAAAACTTAGAATATAAGCAACGCACAGTGTAGTACATAGTATATGAGTGAGTTGCACTGAAAAACTTAGAATATAAGAAACGCACAGTGTAGTACATAGTATATGAGTGAGTTGCACTGAAAAACTTAGAATATAAGAAACGCACAGTTTAGTACATAGTATATGAGTGATTTGTACTGAAAAACTTAGAATATAAGAAACGCACAGTGTAGTACATAGTATATGAGTGAGTTGCACTGAAAAACTTAGAATATAAGAAACGCACAGTGTAGTACATAGTATATGAGTGAGTTGCACTGAAAAACTTAGAATATAAGAAACGCACAGTGTAGTACATAGTATATGAGTGAGTTGCACTGAAAAACTTAGAATTTACTGAAAAAGCCGCATTACACCAAATGCACAGTGTAGTACATAGTATATGAGTGAGTTGCACTGAAAAACTTAGAATATAAGAAACGCACAGTGTAGTACATAGTATATGAGTGAGTTGCACTGAAAAACTTAGAATATAAGAAACGCACAGTGTAGTACATAGTATATGAGTGAGTTGCATTGAAAAACTTAGAATTTAAGAAACGCACAGTGTAGTACATAGTATATGAGTGAGTTCCACTGAAAAACTTAGAATATAAGAAACGCACAGTGTAGTACATAGTATATGAGCGAGTTGCACTGAAAAACTTAGAATATAAGAAACGCACAGTGTAGTACATAGTATATGAGTGAGTTGCAATGAAAAACTTAGAATATAAGAAACGCACAGTGTAGTACATAGTATATGAGTGAGTTGCACTGAAAAACTTAGAATATAAGAAACGCACATATAGTACATAGTATATGAATGAGTTGCACTGAAAAACTTAGAATTTACTGAAAAACCCGCAATACACGAAATGCACAGTGTAGTACATAGTATATGAGTGAGTTGCACTGAAAAACTTAGAATATAAGAAACGCACAGTGTAGTACATAGTATATGAGTGAGTTGCACTGAAAAACTTAGAATATAAGAAACGCATAGTGTAGTACATAGTATATGAGTGAGTTTCACTGAAAAACTTAGAATATAAGAAACGCACAGTGTAGTACATAGTATATGAGTGAGTTGCACTGAAAAACTTAGAATATAAGAAACGCACAGTGTAGTACATAGTATATGAGTGAGTTGCACTGAAAAACTTAGAATATAAGAAACGCACAGTGTAGTACATAGTATATGAGTGAGTTGCACTGAAAAACTTAGAATATAAGAAACGCACAGTGTAGTACATAGTATATGAGTGAGTTTCACTGAAAAACTTAGAATATAAGAAACGCACAGTGTAGTACATAGTATATGAGTGAGTTGCACTGAAAAACTTAGAATATAAGAAACGCACAGTGTAGTACATAGTATATGAGTGAGTTGCATTGAAAAACTTAGAATATAAGAAACGCACAGTGTAGTACATAGTATATGAGTGAGTTGCACTGAAAAACTTAGAATATAAGAAACGCACAGTGTAGTACATAGTATATGAGTGAGTTGCACTGAAAAACTTAGAATATAAGAAACGCACAGTGTAGTACATAGTATATGAGTGAGTTGCACTGAAAAACTTAGAATTTAAGAAACGCACAGTGTAGTACACAGTATATGAGTGAGTTGCACTGAAAAACTTAGAATATAAGAAACGCACAGTGTAGTACATAGTATATGAGTGAGTTGCACTGAAAAACTTAGAATATACGAAACGCACAGTGTAGTACATAGTATATGAGTGAGTTGCACTGAAAAACTTAGAATATAAGAAACGCACAGTGTAGTACATAGTATATGAGTGAGTTGCCCTGAAAAACTTAGAATATAAGAAACGCACAGTGTAGTACATAGTATATGAGTGAGTTGCACTGAAAAACTTAGAATTTACTGAAAAACCCGCATTACACGAAATGCACAGTGTAGTACATAGTATATGAGTGAGTTGCACTGAAAAACTTAGAATATAAGAAACGCACAGTGTAGTACATAGTATATGAGTGAGTTGCACTGAAAAACTTAGAATATAAGAAACGCACAGTGTAGTACATAGTATATGAGTGAGTTGCACTGAAAAACTTAGAATATAAGAAACGCACAGTGTAGTACATAGTATATGAGTGAGTTGCACTGAAAAACTTAGAATATAAGAAACGCACAGTGTAGAACATAGTATATGAGTGAGTTGCACTGAAAAACTTAGAATATAAGAAACGCACATATAGTACATAGTATATGAATGAGTTGCACTGAAAAACTTAGAATTTATAGAAAAACCCGCATTACTCGAAATGCACAGTGTAGTACATAGTATATGAGTGAGTTGCACTGAAAAACTTAGAATATAAGAAACGCACAGTGTAGTACATAGTATATGAGTGAGTTGCACTGAAAAACTTAGAATTTAAGAAACGCACAGTGTAGTACATAGTATATGAGCGAGTTGCACTGAAAAACTTAGAATATAAGAAACGCACAGTGTAGTACATAGTATATGAGTGAGTTGCAATGAAAAACTTAGAATATAAGAAACGCACAGTGTAGTACACAGTATATGAGTGAGTTGCACTGAAAAACTTAGAATATAAGAAACGCACATATAGTACATAGTATATGAATGAGTTGCACTGAAAAACTTAGAATTTACTGAAAAACCCGCAATACACGAAATGCACAGTGTAGTACATAGTATATGAGTGAGTTGCACTGAAAAACTTAGAATATAAGAAACGCACAGTGTAGTACATAGTATATGAGTGAGTTGCACTGAAAAACTTAGAATATAAGAAACGCACAGTGTAGTACATAGTATATGAGTGAGTTGCACTGAAAAACTTAGAATATAAGAAACGCACAGTGTAGTACATAGTATATGAGTGAGTTGCACTGAAAAACTTAGAATATAAGAAACGCACAGTGTAGTACATAGTATATGAGTGAGTTGCACTGAAAAAGTTAGAATATAAGAAACGCACAGTGTAGTACATAGTATATGAGTGAGTTGCACTGAAAAACTTAGAATATAAGAAACGCACAGTGTAGTACATAGTATATGAGTGAGTTGCACTGAAAAACTTAGAATATAAGAAACGCACAGTGTAGTACATAGTATATGAGTGAGTTGCACTGAAAAACTTAGAATATAAGAAACGCACAGTATAGTACATAGTATATGAGTGAGTTGCACTGAAAAACTTAGAATTTACTGAAAAACCCGCATTACACGAAATGCACAGTGTAGTACATAGTATATGAGTGAGTTGCACTGAAAAACTTAGAATATAAGAAACGCACAGTGTAGTACATAGTATATGAGTGAGTTGCACTGAAAAACTTAGAATATAAGAAACGCACAGTGTAGTACATAGTATATGAGTGAGTTGCACTGAAAAACTTAGAATATAAGAAACGCACAGTGTAGTACATAGTATATGAGTGAGTTGCACTGAAAAACTTAGAATATAAGAAACGCACAGTGTAGTACATAGTATATGAGTGAGTTGCACTGAAAAACTTAGAATATAAGCAACGCACAGTGTAGTACATAGTATATGAGTGAGTTGCACTGAAAAACTTAGAATATAAAAAACGCACAGTGTAGTACATAGTATATGAGTGAGTTGCACTGAAAAACTTAGAATATAAGAAACGCACAGTTTAGTACATAGTATATGAGTGATTTGTACTGAAAAACTTAGAATATAAGAAACGCACAGTGTAGTACATAGTATATGAGTGAGTTGCACTGAAAAACTTAGAATATAAGAAACGCACAGTGTAGTACATAGTATATGAGTGAGTTGCACTGAAAAACTTAGAATATAAGAAACGCACAGTGTAGTACATAGTATATGAGTGAGTTGCACTGAAAAACTTAGAATTTACTGAAAAAGCCGCATTACACGAAATGCACAGTGTAGTACATAGTATATGAGTGAGTTGCACTGAAAAACTTAGAATATAAGAAACGCACAGTGTAGTACATAGTATATGAGTGAGTTGCACTGAAAAACTTAGAATATAAGAAACGCACAGTGTAGTACATAGTATATGAGTGAGTTGCATTGAAAAACTTAGAATTTAAGAAACGCACAGTGTAGTACATAGTATATGAGTGAGTTCCACTGAAAAACTTAGAATATAAGAAACGCACAGTGTAGTACATAGTATATGAGCGAGTTGCACTGAAAAACTTAGAATATAAGAAACGCACAGTGTAGTACATAGTATATGAGTGAGTTGCAATGAAAAACTTAGAATATAAGAAACGCACAGTGTAGTACATAGTATATGAGTGAGTTGCACTGAAAAACTTAGAATATAAGAAACGCACATATAGTACATAGTATATGAATGAGTTGCACTGAAAAACTTAGAATTTACTGAAAAACCCGCAATACACGAAATGCACAGTGTAGTACATAGTATATGAGTGAGTTGCACTGAAAAACTTAGAATATAAGAAACGCACAGTGTAGTACATAGTATATGAGTGAGTTGCACTGAAAAACTTAGAATATAAGAAACGCATAGTGTAGTACATAGTATATGAGTGAGTTTCACTGAAAAACTTAGAATATAAGAAACGCACAGTGTAGTACATAGTATATGAGTGAGTTGCACTGAAAAACTTAGAATATAAGAAACGCACAGTGTAGTACATAGTATATGAGTGAGTTGCACTGAAAAACTTAGAATATAAGAAACGCACAGTGTAGTACATAGTATATGAGTGAGTTGCACTGAAAAACTTAGAA
Organism: Mus caroli; assembly: GCF_978045245.1. Lineage (NCBI taxonomy): Eukaryota > Metazoa > Chordata > Mammalia > Rodentia > Muridae > Mus > Mus caroli. Next base: position 5,585,036 of record NW_028227280.1, read on the forward strand.
TATAAGAAACGCACAGTGTAGTACATAGTATATGAGTGAGTTTCACTGAAAAACTTAGAATATAAGAAACGCACAGTGTAGTACATAGTATATGAGTGAGTTGCACTGAAAAACTTAGAATATAAGAAACGCACAGTGTAGTACATAGTATATGAGTGAGTTGCATTGAAAAACTTAGAATATAAGAAACGCACAGTGTAGTACATAGTATATGAGTGAGTTGCACTGAAAAACTTAGAATATAAGAAACGCACAGTGTAGTACATAGTATATGAGTGAGTTGCACTGAAAAACTTAGAATATAAGAAACGCACAGTGTAGTACATAGTATATGAGTGAGTTGCACTGAAAAACTTAGAATTTAAGAAACGCACAGTGTAGTACACAGTATATGAGTGAGTTGCACTGAAAAACTTAGAATATAAGAAACGCACAGTGTAGTACATAGTATATGAGTGAGTTGCACTGAAAAACTTAGAATATACGAAACGCACAGTGTAGTACATAGTATATGAGTGAGTTGCACTGAAAAACTTAGAATATAAGAAACGCACAGTGTAGTACATAGTATATGAGTGAGTTGCCCTGAAAAACTTAGAATATAAGAAACGCACAGTGTAGTACATAGTATATGAGTGAGTTGCACTGAAAAACTTAGAATTTACTGAAAAACCCGCATTACACGAAATGCACAGTGTAGTACATAGTATATGAGTGAGTTGCACTGAAAAACTTAGAATATAAGAAACGCACAGTGTAGTACATAGTATATGAGTGAGTTGCACTGAAAAACTTAGAATATAAGAAACGCACAGTGTAGTACATAGTATATGAGTGAGTTGCACTGAAAAACTTAGAATATAAGAAACGCACAGTGTAGTACATAGTATATGAGTGAGTTGCACTGAAAAACTTAGAATATAAGAAACGCACAGTGTAGTACATAGTATATGAGTGAGTTGCACTGAAAAACTTAGAATATAAGAAACGCACATATAGTACATAGTATATGAATGAGTTGCACTGAAAAACTTAGAATTTATAGAAAAACCCGCATTACTCGAAATGCACAGTGTAGTACATAGTATATGAGTGAGTTGCACTGAAAAACTTAGAATATAAGAAACGCACAGTGTAGTACATAGTATATGAGTGAGTTGCACTGAAAAACTTAGAATTTAAGAAACGCACAGTGTAGTACATAGTATATGAGCGAGTTGCACTGAAAAACTTAGAATATAAGAAACGCACAGTGTAGTACATAGTATATGAGTGAGTTGCAATGAAAAACTTAGAATATAAGAAACGCACAGTGTAGTACACAGTATATGAGTGAGTTGCACTGAAAAACTTAGAATATAAGAAACGCACATATAGTACATAGTATATGAATGAGTTGCACTGAAAAACTTAGAATTTACTGAAAAACCCGCAATACACGAAATGCACAGTGTAGTACATAGTATATGAGTGAGTTGCACTGAAAAACTTAGAATATAAGAAACGCACAGTGTAGTACATAGTATATGAGTGAGTTGCACTGAAAAACTTAGAATATAAGAAACGCACAGTGTAGTACATAGTATATGAGTGAGTTGCACTGAAAAACTTAGAATATAAGAAACGCACAGTGTAGTACATAGTATATGAGTGAGTTGCACTGAAAAACTTAGAATATAAGAAACGCACAGTGTAGTACATAGTATATGAGTGAGTTGCACTGAAAAAGTTAGAATATAAGAAACGCACAGTGTAGTACATAGTATATGAGTGAGTTGCACTGAAAAACTTAGAATATAAGAAACGCACAGTGTAGTACATAGTATATGAGTGAGTTGCACTGAAAAACTTAGAATATAAGAAACGCACAGTGTAGTACATAGTATATGAGTGAGTTGCACTGAAAAACTTAGAATATAAGAAACGCACAGTATAGTACATAGTATATGAGTGAGTTGCACTGAAAAACTTAGAATTTACTGAAAAACCCGCATTACACGAAATGCACAGTGTAGTACATAGTATATGAGTGAGTTGCACTGAAAAACTTAGAATATAAGAAACGCACAGTGTAGTACATAGTATATGAGTGAGTTGCACTGAAAAACTTAGAATATAAGAAACGCACAGTGTAGTACATAGTATATGAGTGAGTTGCACTGAAAAACTTAGAATATAAGAAACGCACAGTGTAGTACATAGTATATGAGTGAGTTGCACTGAAAAACTTAGAATTTACTGAAAAACCCGCATTACACCAAATGCACAGTGTAGTACATAGTATATGAGTGAGTTGCACTGAAAAACTTAGAATATAAGAAACGCACAGTGTAGTACATAGTATATGAGTGAGTTGCACTGAAAAACTTAGAATATAAGAAACGCACAGTGTAGTACATAGTATATGAGTGAGTTGCACTGAAAAACTTAGAATATAAGAAACGCACAGTGTAGTACATAGTATATGAGTGAGTTGCACTGAAAAACTTAGAATATAAGAAACGCACAGTGTAGTACATAGTATATGAGTGAGTTGCACTGAAAAACTTAGAATATAAGAAACGCACATATAGTACATAGTATATGAATGAGTTGCACTGAAAAACTTAGAATTTATAGAAAAACCCGCATTACTCGAAATGCACAGTGTAGTACATAGTATATGAGTGAGTTGCACTGAAAAACTTAGAATATAAGAAACGCACAGTGTAGTACATAGTATATGAGTGAGTTGCAATGAAAAACTTAGAATATAAGAAACGCACAGTGTAGTACACAGTATATGAGTGAGTTGCACTGAAAAACTTAGAATATAAGAAACGCATATATAGTACATAGTATATGAATGAGTTGCACTGAAAAACTTAGAATATAAGCAACGCACAGTGTAGTACATAGTATAAGAGTGAGTTGCACTGAAAAACTTAGAATATAAGAAACGCACAGTGTAGTACATAGTATATGAGTGAGTTGCACTGAAAAACTTAGAATATAAGAAACGCACAGTGTAGTACATAGTATATGAGTGAGTTGCACTGAAAAACTTAGAATATAAGAAACGCACAGTGTAGTACATAGTATATGAGTGAGTTGCACTGAAAAACTTAGAATATAAGAAACGCACAGTGTAGTACATAGTATATGAGTGAGTTGCCCTGAAAAACTTAGAATATAAGAAACGCACAGTGTAGTACATAGTATATGAGTGAGTTGCACTGAAAAACTTAGAATATAAGAAACGCACAGTGTAGTACATAGTATATGAGTGAGTTGCACTGAAAAACTTAGAATATAAGAAACGCACAGTGTAGTACATAGTATATGAGTGAGTTGCACTGAAAAACTTAGAATATAAGAAACGCACATATAGTACATAGTATATGAATGAGTTGCACTGAAAAACTTAGAATTTATTGAAAAAATCGCATTACACGAAATGCACAGTGTAGTACTTCGTATATGAGTGAGTTGCACTGAAAAACTTAGAATATAAGAAACGCACAGTGTAGTACATAGTATATGAGTGAGTTGCACTGAAAAACTTAGAATATAAGAAACGCACAGTGTAGTACATAGTATATGAGTGAGTTGCACTGAAAAACTTAGAATATAAGAAACGCACAGTGTAGTACATAGTATATGAGTGAGTTGCACTGAAAAACTTAGAATATAAGAAACGCACAGTGTAGTACATAGTATATGAGTGAGTTGCACTGAAAAACTTAGAATATGAGAAACGCACAGTGTAGTACATAGTATATGAGTGAGTTGCACTGAAAAACTTAGAATATGAGAAACGCACAGTGTAGTACATAGTATATGAGTGAGTTGCACTCAAAAACTTAGAATATGAGAAACGCACAGTGTAGTACATGGTATATGAGTGAGTTGCACTGAAAAACTTAGAATATAAGAAACGCACAGTGTAGTACATGGTATATGAGTGAGTTGCACTGAAAAACTTAGAATATAAGAAACGCACAGTGTAGTACATAGTATATGAGTGAGTTGCACTGAAAAACTTAGAATATAAGAAACGCACAGTGTAGTACATAGTATATGAGTGAGTTGCACTGAAAAACTTAGAATATAAGAAACGCACAGTGTAGTACATAGTATATGAGTGAGTTGCACTGAAAAACTTAGAATATAAGAAACGCACAGTGTAGTACATAGTATATGAGTGATTTGTACTGAAAAACTTAGAATATAAGAAACGCACAGTGTAGTACATAGTATATGAGTGAGTTGCACTGAAAAACTTAGAATATAAGAAACGCACAGTGTAGTACATAGTATATGAGTGAGTTGCACTGAAAAACTTAGAATATAAGAAACGCACAGTGTAGTACATAGTATATGAGTGAGTTGCACTGAAAAACTTAGAATTTACTGAAAAAGCCGCATTACACGAAATGCACAGTGTAGTACATAGTATATGAGTGAGTTGCACTGAAAAACTTAGAATATAAGAAACGCACAGTGTAGTACATAGTATATGAGTGAGTTGCACTGAAAAACTTAGAATATAAGAAACGCACAGTGTAGTACATAGTATATGAGTGAGTTGCACTGAAAAACTTAGAATTTAAGAAACGCACAGTGTAGTACATAGTATATGAGTGAGTTCCACTGAAAAACTTAGAATATAAGAAACGCACAGTGTAGTACATAGTATATGAGCGAGTTGCACTGAAAAACTTAGAATATAAGAAACGCACAGTGTAGTACATAGTATATGAGTGAGTTGCAATGAAAAACTTAGAATATAAGAAACGCACAGTGTAGTACATAGTATATGAGTGAGTTGCACTGAAAAACTTAGAATATAAGAAACGCACATATAGTACATAGTATATGAATGAGTTGCACTGAAAAACTTAGAATTTACTGAAAAACCCGCAATACACGAAATGCACAGTGTAGTACATAGTATATGAGTGAGTTGCACTGAAAAACTTAGAATATAAGAAACGCACAGTGTAGTACATAGTATATGAGTGAGTTGCACTGAAAAACTTAGAATATAAGAAACGCACAGTGTAGTACATAGTATATGAGTGAGTTTCACTGAAAAACTTAGAATATAAGAAACGCACAGTGTAGTACATAGTATATGAGTGAGTTGCACTGAAAAACTTAGAATATAAGAAACGCACAGTGTAGTACATAGTATATGAGTGAGTTGCACTGAAAAACTTAGAATATAAGAAACGCACAGTGTAGTACATAGTATATGAGTGAGTTGCACTGAAAAACTTAGAATATAAGAAACGCACAGTGTAGTACATAGTATATGAGTGAGTTGCACTGAAAAACTTAGAATATAAGAAACGCACAGTGTAGTACATAGTATATGAGTGAGTTGCACTGAAAAACTTAGAATATAAGAAACGCACAGTGTAGTACATAGTATATGAGTGAGTTGCACTGAAAAACTTAGAATATAAGAAACGCACAGTGTAGTACATAGTATATGAGTGAGTTGCACTGAAAAACTTAGAATATAAGAAACGCACAGTGTAGTACATAGTATATGAGTGAGTTGCACTGAAAAACTTAGAATATAAGAAACGCACAGTGTAGTACATAGTATATGAGTGAGTTGCACTGAAAAACTTAGAATTTAAGAAACGCACAGTGTAGTACACAGTATATGAGTGAGTTGCACTGAAAAACTTAGAATATACGAAACGCACAGTGTAGTACATAGTATATGAGTGAGTTGCACTGAAAAACTTAGAATATAAGAAACGCACAGTGTAGTACATAGTATATGAGTGAGTTGCCCTGAAAAACTTAGAATATAAGAAACGCACAGTGTAGTACATAGTATATGAGTGAGTTGCACTGAAAAACTTAGAATTTACTGAAAAACCCGCATTACACGAAATGCACAGTGTAGTACATAGTATATGAGTGAGTTGCACTGAAAAACTTAGAATATAAGAAACGCACAGTGTAGTACATAGTATATGAGTGAGTTGCACTGAAAAACTTAGAATATAAGAAACGCACAGTGTAGTACATAGTATATGAGTGAGTTGCACTGAAAAACTTAGAATATAAGAAACGCACAGTGTAGTACATAGTATATGAGTGAGTTGCACTGAAAAACTTAGAATATAAGAAACGCACAGTGTAGTACATAGTATATGAGTGAGTTGCACTGAAAAACTTAGAATATAAGAAACGCACATATAGTACATAGTATATGAATGAGTTGCACTGAAAAACTTAGAATTTATAGAAAAACCCGCATTACTCGAAATGCACAGTGTAGTACATAGTATATGAGTGAGTTGCACTGAAAAACTTAGAATATAAGAAACGCACAGTGTAGTACATAGTATATGAGTGAGTTGCACTGAAAAACTTAGAATTTAAGAAACGCACAGTGTAGTACATAGTATATGAGCGAGTTGCACTGAAAAACTTAGAATATAAGAAACGCACAGTGTAGTACATAGTATATGAGTGAGTTGCAATGAAAAACTTAGAATATAAGAAACGCACAGTGTAGTACACAGTATATGAGTGAGTTGCACTGAAAAACTTAGAATATAAGAAACGCACATATAGTACATAGTATATGAATGAGTTGCACTGAAAAACTTAGAATTTACTGAAAAACCCGCAATACACGAAATGCACAGTGTAGTACATAGTATATGAGTGAGTTGCACTGAAAAACTTAGAATATAAGAAACGCACAGTGTAGTACATAGTATATGAGTGAGTTGCACTGAAAAACTTAGAATATAAGAAACGCACAGTGTAGTACATAGTATATGAGTGAGTTGCACTGAAAAACTTAGAATATAAGAAACGCACAGTGTAGTACATAGTATATGAGTGAGTTGCACTGAAAAACTTAGAATATAAGAAACGCACAGTGTAGTACATAGTATATGAGTGAGTTGCACTGAAAAAGTTAGAATATAAGAAACGCACAGTGTAGTACATAGTATATGAGTGAGTTGCACTGAAAAACTTAGAATATAAGAAACGCACAGTGTAGTACATAGTATATGAGTGAGTTGCACTGAAAAACTTAGAATATAAGAAACGCACAGTGTAGTACATAGTATATGAGTGAGTTGCACTGAAAAACTTAGAATATAAGAAACGCACAGTATAGTACATAGTATATGAGTGAGTTGCACTGAAAAACTTAGAATTTACTGAAAAACCCGCATTACACGAAATGCACAGTGTAGTACATAGTATATGAGTGAGTTGCACTGAAAAACTTAGAATATAAGAAACGCACAGTGTAGTACATAGTATATGAGTGAGTTGCACTGAAAAACTTAGAATATAAGAAACGCACAGTGTAGTACATAATATATGAGTGAGTTGCACTGAAAAACTTAGAATATAAGAAACGCACAGTGTAGTACATAGTATATGAGTGAGTTGCACTGAAAAACTTAGAATATAAGAAACGCACAGTGTAGTACATAGTATATGAGTGAGTTGCACTGAAAAACTTAGAATATAAGAAACGCACAGTGTAGTACATAGTATATGAGTGAGTTGCACTGAAAAACTTAGAATATAAGAAACGCACAGTGTAGTACATAGTATATGAGTGAGTTGCACTGAAAAACTTAGAATATAAGAAACGCACAGTGTAGTACATAGTATATGAGTGAGTTGCACTGAAAAACTTAGAATATAAGAAACGCACAGTGTAGTACATAGTATATGAGTGAATTGCACTGAAAAACTTAGAATATAAGAAACGCACAGTGTAGTACATAGTATATGAGTGAGTTGCACTGAAAAACTTAGAATATAAGAAACGCACAGTGTAGTACATAGTATATGAGTGAGTTGCACTGAAAAACTTTGAATATAAGAAACGCACAGTGTAGTACATAGTATATGAGTGAGTTGCACTGAAAAACTTAGAATATAAGAAACGCACATATAGTACATAGTATATGAATGAGTTGCACTGAAAAACTTAGAATTTACTGAAAAAATCGCATTACACGAAATGCACAGTGTAGTACATCGTATATGAGTGAGTTGCACTGAAAAACTTAGAATATAAGAAACGCACAGTGTAGTACATAGTATATGAGTGAGTTGCACTGAAAAACTTAGAATATAAGAAACGCACAGTGTAGTACATAGTATATGAGTGAGTTGCACTGAAAAACTTAGAATATACGAAATGCACAGTGTAGTACATAGTATATGAGTGAGTTGCACTGAAAAACTTAGAATATAAGAAACGCACAGTGTGGTACATAGTATATGAGTGAGTTGCCCTGAAAAACTTAGAATATAAGAAACGCACAGTGTAGTACATAGTATATGAGTGAGTTGCACTGAAAAACTTAGAATTTACTGAAAAACCCGCATTACACGAAATGCACAGTGTAGTACATAGTATATGAGTGAGTTGCACTGAAAAACTTAGAATATAAGAAACGCACAGTGTAGTACATAGTATATGAGTGAGTTGCAATGAAAAACTTAGAATATAAGAAACGCACAGTGTAGTACACAGTATATGAGTGAGTTGCACTGAAAAACTTAGAATATAAGAAACGCATATATAGTACATAGTATATGAATGAGTTGCACTGAAAAACTTAGAATATAAGCAACGCACAGTGTAGTACATAGTATATGAGTGAGTTGCACTGAAAAACTTAGAATATAAGAAACGCACAGTGTAGTACATAGTATATGAGTGAGTTGCACTGAAAAACTTAGAATATAAGAAACGCACACTGTAGTACATAGTATATGAGTGAGTTGCACTGAAAAACTTAGAATATAAGAAACGCACAGTGTAGTACATAGTATATGAGTGAGTTGCACTGAAAAACTTAGAATATAAGAAACGCACAGTGTAGTACATAGTATATGAGTGAGTTGCCCTGAAAAACTTAGAATATAAGAAACGCACAGTGTAGTACATAGTATATGAGTGAGTTGCACTGAAAAACTTAGAATATAAGAAACGCACAGTGTAGTACATAGTATATGAGTGAGTTGCACTGAAAAACTTAGAATATAAGAAACGCACAGTGTAGTACATAGTATATGAGTGAGTTGCACTGAAAAACTTAGAATATAAGAAACGCACATATAGTACATAGTATATGAATGAGTTGCACTGAAAAACTTAGAATTTACTGAAAAAATCGCATTACACGAAATGCACAGTGTAGTACTTCGTATATGAGTGAGTTGCACTGAAAAACTTAGAATATAAGAAACGCACAGTGTAGTACATAGTATATGAGTGAGTTGCACTGAAAAACTTAGAATATAAGAAACGCACAGTGTAGTACATAGTATATGAGTGAGTTGCACTGAAAAACTTAGAATATAAGAAACGCACAGTGTAGTACATAGTATATGAGTGAGTTGCACTGAAAAACTTAGAATATAAGAAACGCACAGTGTAGTACATAGTATATGAGTGAGTTGCACTGAAAAACTTAGAATATAAGAAACGCACAGTGTAGTACATAGTATATGAGTGAGTTGCACTGAAAAACTTAGAATATGAGAAACGCACAGTGTAGTACATAGTATATGAGTGGGTTGCACTGAAAAACTTAGAATTTACTGAAAAACCCGCATTACACGAAATGAACAGTGTAGTACATAGTATATGAGTGAGTTGCACTGAAAAACTTAGAATATAAGAAACGCACAGTGTAGTACATAGTATATGAGTGAGTTACACTGAAAAACTTAGAATATAAGAAACGCACAGTATAGTACATAGTATATGAGTGAGTTGCACTGAAAAACTAGAATATAAGAAACGCACAGTGTAGTACATAGTATATGAGTGAGTTGCACTGAAAAACTTAGATTATAAGAAACGCACAGTGTAGTACATAGTATATGAATGAGTTGCACTGAAAAACTTAGAATTTACTGAAAAACCCGCATTACACGAAATGCACAGTGTAGTACATAGTATATGAGTGAGTTGCACTGAAAAACTTAGAATATAAGAAACGCACAGTGTAGTACATAGTATATGAGTGAGTTGCACTGAAAAACTTAGAATATAAGAAACGCACAGTGTAGTACATAGTATATGAGTGAGTTGCACTGAAAAACTTAGAATATAAGAAACGCACAGTGTAGTACATAGTATATTAGTGAGTTGCACTGAAAAACTTAGAATATAAGAAACGCACAGTGTAGTACATAGTATATGAGTGAGTTGCACTGAAAAATTTAGAATTTAAGAAACGCACAGTGTAGTACATAGTATATGAGTGAGTTGCACTGAAAAACTTAGAATATAAGAAACGCACAGTGTAGTACATAGTATATGAGTGAATTGCACTGAAAAACTTAGAATTTACTGAAAAACCCGCATTAGACGAAATGCACAGTGTAGTACATTGTATATGAGTGAGTTGCACTGAAAAACTTAGAATTTACTGAAAAACCCGCATTAGACGAAATGCACAGTGTAGTACATTGTATATGAGTGAGTTGCACTGAAAAACTTAGAATTTACTGAAAAACCCGCATTAGACGAAATGCACAGTGTAGTATATTGTATATGAGTGAGTTGCACTGAAAAACTTAGAATTTACTGAAAAACCCGCATTAGACGAAATGCACAGTGTAGTACATTGTATATGAGTGAGTTGCACTGAAAAACTTAGAATTTACTGAAAAACCCGCATTAGACGAAATGCACAGTGTAGTACATTGTATGAGTGAGTTGCACTGAAAAACTTAGAATATAAGAAACGCACAGTGTAGTACATAGTATATGAGTGAGTTGCACTGAAAAACTTAGAATATAAGAAACGCACAGTGTAGTACATAGTATATGAGTGAGTTGCACTGAAAAACTTAGAATATAAGAAACGCACAGTGTAGTACATAGTATATGAGTGAGTTGCACTGAAAAACTTAGAATATAAGAAACGCACAGTGTAGTACATAGTATATGAGTGAGTTGCACTGAAAAACTTAGATTATAAGAAACGCACAGTGTAGTACATAGTATATGAGTGAGTTGCACTGAAAAACTTAGAATATAAGAAACGCACAGTGTAGTACATAGTATATGAGTGAGTTGCACTGAAAAACTTAGAATATAAGAAACGCACATATAGTACATAGTATATGAATGAGTTGCACTGAAAAACTTAGAATTTACTGAAAAAATCGCATTACACGAAATGCACAGTGTAGTACGTCGTATATGAGTGAGTTGCACTGAAAAACTTAGAATATAAGAAACGCACAGTGTAGTAGATAGTATATGAGTGAGTTGCACTGAAAAACTTAGAATATGAGAAACGCACAGTGTAGTACATAGTATATGAGTGAGTTGCACTGAAAAACTTAGAATATGAGAAACGCACAGTGTAGTACATAGTATATAAGTGAGTTGCACTGAAAAACTTAGAATATGAGAAACGCACAGTGTAGTACATAGTATATGAGTGAGTTGCACTCAAAAACTTAGAATATGAGAAACGCACAGTGTAGTACATGGTATATGAGTGAGTTGCACTGAAAAACTTAGAATATAAGAAACGCACAGTGTAGTACATGGTATATGAGTGAGTTGCACTGAAAAACTTAGAATATAAGAAACGCACAGTGTAGTACATAGTATATGAGTGATTTGCACTGAAAAACTTAGAATATAAGAAACGCACAGTGTAGTACATAGTATATGAGTGAGTTGCACTGAAAAACTTAGAATATAAGAAATGCAGAGTGTAGTACATAGTATATGAGTGAGTTGCACTGAAAAACTTAGAATATAAGAAACGCACAGTGTAGTACATAGTATATGAGTGAGTTGCACTGAAAAACTTAGAATTTACTGAAAAAGCCGCATTACACGAAATGCACAGTGTAGTACATAGTATATGAGTGAGTTGCACTGAAAAACTTAGAATATAAGAAACGCACAGTGTAGTACATAGTATATGAGTGAGTTGCACTGAAAAACTTAGAATTTACTGAAAAACCCGCATTACACGAAATGCACAGTGTAGTACATAGTATATGAGTGAGTTGCACTGAAAAACTTAGAATTTAAGAAACGCACAGTGTAGTACATAGTATATGAGTGAGTTGCACTGAAAAACTTAGAATATAAGAAACGCACAGTGTAGTACATAGTATATGAGTGAGTTGCACTGAAAAACTTAGAATATAAGAAACGCACAGTGTAGTACATAGTATATGAGTGAGTTGCACTGAAAAACTTAGAATTTAAGAAATGCACAGTGTAGTACATAGTATATGAGTGAGTTGCACTGAAAAACTTAGAATATAAGAAACGCACAGTGTAGTATATAGTATATGAGTGAGTTGCACTGAAAAACTTAGAATATAAGAAACGCACAGTGTAGTACATAGTATATGAGTGAGTTGCACTCAAAAAATTAGAATATAAGAAACGCACATATAGTACATAGTATATGAATGAGTTGCACTGAAAAACTTAGAATTTACTGAAAAAATCGCATTACACGAAATGCACAGTGTAGTACATCGTATATGAGTGAGTTGCACTGAAAAACTTAGAATATAAGAAACGCACAGTGTAGTACATAGTATATGAGTGAGTTGCACTGAAAAACTTAGAATATAAGAAACGCACAGTGTAGTACATAGTATATGAGTGAATTGCACTGAAAAACTTAGAATATAAGAAACGCACAGTGTAGTACATTGTATATGAGTGAGTTGCACTGAAAAACTTAGAATTTAAGAAACGCACAGTGTAGTACATTGTATATGAGTGAGTTGCACTCAAAAACTTAGAATATAAGAAACGCACAGTGTAGTATATAGTATATGAGTGAGTTGCACTGAAAAACTTAGAATATAAGAAACGCACAGTGTAGTACATAGTATATGAGTGAGTTGCACTCAAAAAATTAGAATATAAGAAACGCACATATAGTACATAGTATATGAATGAGTTGCACTGAAAAACTTAGAATTTACTGGAAAAATCGCATTACACGAAATGCACAGTGTAGTACATCGTATATGAGTGAGTTGCACTGAAAAACTTAGAATATAAGAAACGCACAGTGTAGTACATAGTATATGAGTGAGTTGCACTGAAAAACTTAGAATATAAGAAACGCACAGTGTAGTACATAGTATATGAGTGAGTTGCACTGAAAAACTTAGAATATAAGAAACGCACAGTGTAGTACATAGTATATGAGTGAGTCGCACTGAAAAACTTAGAATATAAGAAACGCACAGTGTAGTACATAGTATATGAGTGAGTTGCACTGAAAAACTTAGAATATAAGAAACGCACAGTGTAGTACATAGTATATGAGTGAGTTGCACTGAAAAACTTAGAATATAAGAAACGCACAGTGTAGTACATAGTATATGAGTGAGTTGCACTGAAAAACTTAGAATATAAGAAACGCACAGTGTAGTACATAGTATATGAGTGAGTTGCACTGAAAAACTTAGAATATAAGAAACGCACAGTGTAGTACATAGTATATGAGTGAGTTGCCCTGAAAAACTTAGAATATAAGAAACGCACAGTGTAGTACATAGTATATGAGTGAGTTGCACTGAAAAACTTAGAATTTACTGAAAAACCCGCATTACACGAAATGCACAGTGTAGTACATAGTATATGAGTGAGTTGCACTGAAAAACTTAGAATATAAGAAACGCACAGTGTAGTACATAGTATATGAGTGAGTTGCACTGAAAAACTTAGAATATAAGAAACGCACAGTGTAGTACATAGTATATGAGTGAGTTGCACTGAAAAACTTAGATTATAAGAAACGCACAGTGTAGTACATAGTATATGAGTGAGTTGCACTGAAAAACTTAGAATATAAGAAACGCACAGTGTAGTACATAGTATATGAGTGAGTTGCACTGAAAAACTTAGAATATAAGAAACGCACATATAGTACATAGTATATGAATGAGTTGCACTGAAAAACTTAGAATTTACTGAAAAAATCGCATTACACGAAATGCACAGTGTAGTACGTCGTATATGAGTGAGTTGCACTGAAAAACTTAGAATATAAGAAACGCACAGTGTAGTAGATAGTATATGAGTGAGTTGCACTGAAAAACTTAGAATATGAGAAACGCACAGTGTAGTACATAGTATATGAGTGAGTTGCACTGAAAAACTTAGAATATGAGAAACGCACAGTGTAGTACATAGTATATAAGTGAGTTGCACTGAAAAACTTAGAATATGAGAAACGCACAGTGTAGTACATAGTATATGAGTGAGTTGCACTCAAAAACTTAGAATATGAGAAACGCACAGTGTAGTACATGGTATATGAGTGAGTTGCACTGAAAAACTTAGAATATAAGAAACGCACAGTGTAGTACATGGTATATGAGTGAGTTGCACTGAAAAACTTAGAATATAAGAAACGCACAGTGTAGTACATAGTATATGAGTGATTTGCACTGAAAAACTTAGAATATAAGAAACGCACAGTGTAGTACATAGTATATGAGTGAGTTGCACTGAAAAACTTAGAATATAAGAAATGCAGAGTGTAGTACATAGTATATGAGTGAGTTGCACTGAAAAACTTAGAATATAAGAAACGCACAGTGTAGTACATAGTATATGAGTGAGTTGCACTGAAAAACTTAGAATTTACTGAAAAAGCCGCATTACACGAAATGCACAGTGTAGTACATAGTATATGAGTGAGTTGCACTGAAAAACTTAGAATATAAGAAACGCACAGTGTAGTACATAGTATATGAGTGAGTTGCACTGAAAAACTTAGAATTTACTGAAAAACCCGCATTACACGAAATGCACAGTGTAGTACATAGTATATGAGTGAGTTGCACTGAAAAACTTAGAATATGAGAAACGCACAGTGTAGTACATAGTATATGAGTGAGTTGCACTGAAAAACTTAGATTATAAGAAACGCACAGTGTAGTACATAGTATATGAATGAGTTGCACTGAAAAACTTAGAATTTACTGAAAAACCCGCATTAGACGAAATGCACAGTGTAGTACATTGTATATGAGTGAGTTGCACTGAAAAACTTAGAATTTACTGAAAAACCCGCATTAGACGAAATGCACAGTGTAGTATATTGTATATGAGTGAGTTGCACTGAAAAACTTAGAATTTACTGAAAAACCCGCATTAGACGAAATGCACAGTGTAGTACATTGTATATGAGTGAGTTGCACTGAAAAACTTAGAATTTACTGAAAAACCCGCATTAGACGAAATGCACAGTGTAGTACATTGTATGAGTGAGTTGCACTGAAAAACTTAGAATATAAGAAACGCACAGTGTAGTACATAGTATATGAGTGAGTTGCACTGAAAAACTTAGAATATAAGAAACGCACAGTGTAGTACATAGTATATGAGTGAGTTGCACTGAAAAACTTAGAATATAAGAAACGCACAGTGTAGTACATAGTATATGAGTGAGTTGCACTGAAAAACTTAGAATATAAGAAACGCACAGTGTAGTACATAGTATATGAGTGAGTTGCACTGAAAAACTTAGATTATAAGAAACGCACAGTGTAGTACATAGTATATGAGTGAGTTGCACTGAAAAACTTAGAATATAAGAAACGCACAGTGTAGTACATAGTATATGAGTGAGTTGCACTGAAAAACTTAGAATATAAGAAACGCACATATAGTACATAGTATATGAATGAGTTGCACTGAAAAACTTAGAATTTACTGAAAAAATCGCATTACACGAAATGCACAGTGTAGTACGTCGTATATGAGTGAGTTGCACTGAAAAACTTAGAATATAAGAAACGCACAGTGTAGTAGATAGTATATGAGTGAGTTGCACTGAAAAACTTAGAATATGAGAAACGCACAGTGTAGTACATAGTATATGAGTGAGTTGCACTGAAAAACTTAGAATATGAGAAACGCACAGTGTAGTACATAGTATATAAGTGAGTTGCACTGAAAAACTTAGAATATGAGAAACGCACAGTGTAGTACATAGTATATGAGTGAGTTGCACTCAAAAACTTAGAATATGAGAAACGCACAGTGTAGTACATGGTATATGAGTGAGTTGCACTGAAAAACTTAGAATATAAGAAACGCACAGTGTAGTACATGGTATATGAGTGAGTTGCACTGAAAAACTTAGAATATAAGAAACGCACAGTGTAGTACATAGTATATGAGTGATTTGCACTGAAAAACTTAGAATATAAGAAACGCACAGTGTAGTACATAGTATATGAGTGAGTTGCACTGAAAAACTTAGAATATAAGAAATGCAGAGTGTAGTACATAGTATATGAGTGAGTTGCACTGAAAAACTTAGAATATAAGAAACGCACAGTGTAGTACATAGTATATGAGTGAGTTGCACTGAAAAACTTAGAATTTACTGAAAAAGCCGCATTACACGAAATGCACAGTGTAGTACATAGTATATGAGTGAGTTGCACTGAAAAACTTAGAATATAAGAAACGCACAGTGTAGTACATAGTATATGAGTGAGTTGCACTGAAAAACTTAGAATTTACTGAAAAACCCGCATTACACGAAATGCACAGTGTAGTACATAGTATATGAGTGAGTTGCACTGAAAAACTTAGAATTTAAGAAACGCACAGTGTAGTACATAGTATATGAGTGAGTTGCACTGAAAAACTTAGAATATAAGAAACGCACAGTGTAGTACATAGTATATGAGTGAGTTGCACTGAAAAACTTAGAATATAAGAAACGCACAGTGTAGTACATAGTATATGAGTGAGTTGCACTGAAAAACTTAGAATTTAAGAAATGCACAGTGTAGTACATAGTATATGAGTGAGTTGCACTGAAAAACTTAGAATATAAGAAACGCACAGTGTAGTATATAGTATATGAGTGAGTTGCACTGAAAAACTTAGAATATAAGAAACGCACAGTGTAGTACATAGTATATGAGTGAGTTGCACTCAAAAAATTAGAATATAAGAAACGCACATATAGTACATAGTATATGAATGAGTTGCACTGAAAAACTTAGAATTTACTGAAAAAATCGCATTACACGAAATGCACAGTGTAGTACATCGTATATGAGTGAGTTGCACTGAAAAACTTAGAATATAAGAAACGCACAGTGTAGTACATAGTATATGAGTGAGTTGCACTGAAAAACTTAGAATATAAGAAACGCACAGTGTAGTACATAGTATATGAGTGAGTTGCACTGAAAAACTTAGAATATAAGAAACGCACAGTGTAGTACATAGTATATGAGTGAGTCGCACTGAAAAACTTAGAATATAAGAAACGCACAGTGTAGTACATAGTATATGAGTGAGTTGCACTGAAAAACTTAGAATATAAGAAACGCACAGTGTAGTACATAGTATATGAGTGAGTTGCACTGAAAAACTTAGAATATAAGAAACGCACAGTGTAGTACATAGTATATGAGTGAGTTGCACTGAAAAACTTAGAATATAAGAAACGCACAGTGTAGTACATAGTATATGAGTGAGTTGCACTGAAAAACTTAGAATATAAGAAACGCACAGTGTAGTACATAGTATATGAGTGAGTTGCCCTGAAAAACTTAGAATATAAGAAACGCACAGTGTAGTACATAGTATATGAGTGAGTTGCACTGAAAAACTTAGAATTTACTGAAAAACCCGCATTACACGAAATGCACAGTGTAGTACATAGTATATGAGTGAGTTGCACTGAAAAACTTAGAATATAAGAAACGCACAGTGTAGTACATAGTATATGAGTGAGTTGCACTGAAAAACTTAGAATATAAGAAACGCACAGTGTAGTACATAGTATATGAGTGAGTTGCACTGAAAAACTTAGAATATAAGAAACGCACAGTGTAGTACATAGTATATGAGTGAGTTGCACTGAAAAACTTAGAATATAAGAAACGCACAGTGTAGTACATAGTATATGAGTGAGTTGCACTGAAAAACTTAGAATATAAGAAACGCACAGTGTAGTACATAGTATATGAGTGAGTTGCACTGAAAAACTTAGAATATAAGAAACGCACAGTGTAGTACATAGTATATGAGTGAGTTGCACTGAAAAATTTAGAATTTAAGAAACGCACAGTGTAGTACATAGTATATGAGTGAGTTGCACTGAAAAACTTAGAATATAAGAAACGCACAGTGTAGTACATAGTATATGAGTGAATTGCACTGAAAAACTTAGAATTTACTGAAAAACCCGCATTAGACGAAATGCACAGTGTAGTACATTGTATATGAGTGAGTTGCACTGAAAAACTTAGAATTTACTGAAAAACCCGCATTAGACGAAATGCACAGTGTAGTACATTGTATATGAGTGAGTTGCACTGAAAAACTTAGAATTTACTGAAAAACCCGCATTAGACGAAATGCACAGTGTAGTATATTGTATATGAGTGAGTTGCACTGAAAAACTTAGAATTTACTGAAAAACCCGCATTAGACGAAATGCACAGTGTAGTACATTGTATATGAGTGAGTTGCACTGAAAAACTTAGAATTTACTGAAAAACCCGCATTAGACGAAATGCACAGTGTAGTACATTGTATGAGTGAGTTGCACTGAAAAACTTAGAATTTACTGAAAAACCCGCATTAGGCGAAATGCACAGTGTAGTACATTGTATATGAGTGAGTTGCACTGAAAAACTTAGAATTTACTGAAAAACCCGCATTAGACGAAATGCACAGTGTAGTACATTGTATATGAGTGAGTTGCACTGAAAAACTTAGAATTTACTGAAAAACCCGCATTAGACGAAATGCACAGTGTAGTACATTGTATATGAGTGAGTTGCACTGAAAAACTTAGAATTTACTGAAAAACCTGCATTAGACGAAATGCACAGTGTAGTACATTGTATATAAGTGAGTTGCACTGAAAAACTTAGAATTTACTGAAAAACCCGCATTAGATGAAATGCACAGTGTAGTACATAGTATATGAGTGAGTTACACTGAAAAACTTAGAATTTACTGAAAAACCCGCATTAGACGAAATGCACAGTGTAGTACATTGTATATGAGTGAGTTGCACTGAAAAACTTAGAATTTACTGAAAAACCCGCATTAGGCGAAATGCACAGTGTAGTACATTGTATATGAGTGAGTTGCACTGAAAAACTTAGAATTTACTGAAAAACCCGCATTACACGAAATGCACAGTGTAGCACATAGTATATGAGTGAGTTGCACTGAAAAACTTAGAATATAAGAAACGCACAGTGTAGTACATAGTATATGAGTGAGTTGCACTGAAAAACTTAGAATATAAGAAACGCACAGTGTAGTACATAGTATATGAGTGAGTTGCACTGAAAAACTTAGAAAAGAAGAAACGCACAGTGTAGTACATAGTATATGAGTGAGTTGCACTCAAAAACTTAGAATATGAGAAACGCACAGTGTAGTACATAGTATATGAGTGAGTTGCACTGAAAAACTTAGAATATAAGAAACGCACAGTGTAGTACATGGTATATGAGTAAGTTGCACTGAAAAACTTCGAATATAAGAAACGCACAGTGTAGTACATAGTATATGAGTGAGTTGCACTGAAAAACTTAGAATTTACTGAAAAACCCGCATTACACGAAATGCTCAGTGTAGTACATAGTATATGAGTGAGTTGCACTAAAAAACTTAGAATATAAGAAACGCACAGTGTAGTACATAGTATATGAGTGAGTTGCACTGAAAAACTTAGAATATAAGAAACGCACAGTGTAGTACATAGTATATGAGTGAGTTGCACTGAAAAACTTAGAATATAAGAAACGCACAGTGTAGTACATAGTATATGAGTGAGTTGCACTGAAAAACTTAGAATTTAAGAAACGCACAGTGTAGTACATAGTATATGAGTGAGTTGCACTGAAAAACTTAGAATATAAGAAACGCACAGTGTAGTACATAGTATATGAGTGAGTTGCACTGAAAAACTTAGAATATAAGAAACGCACAGTGTAGTACATAGTATATGAGTGAGTTGCACTGAAAAACTTAGAATATAAGAAACGCACAGTGTAGTACATAGTATATGAGTGAGTTGCCCTGAAAAACTTAGAATATAAGAAACGCACAGTGTAGTACATAGTATATGAGTGAGTTGCACTGAAAAACTTAGAATTTACTGAAAAACCCGCATTACACGAAATGCACAGTGTAGTACATAGTATATGAGTGAGTTGCACTGAAAAACTTAGAATATAAGAAACGCACAGTGTAGTACATAGTATATGAGTGAGTTGCACTGAAAAACTTAGAATATAAGAAACGCACAGTGTAGTACATAGTATATGAGTGAGTTGCACTGAAAAACTTAGAATATAAGAAACGCACAGTGTAGTACATAGTATATGAGTGAGTTGCACTGAAAAACTTAGAATATAAGAAACGCACAGTGTAGTACATAGTATATGAGTGAGTTGCACTGAAAAACTTAGAATATAAGAAACGCACAGTGTAGTACATAGTATATGAGTGAGTTGCACTGAAAAACTTAGAATATAAGAAACGCACAGTGTAGTACATAGTATATGAGTGAGTTGCACTGAAAAATTTAGAATTTAAGAAACGCACAGTGTAGTACATAGTATATGAGTGAGTTGCACTGAAAAACTTAGAATATAAGAAACGCACAGTGTAGTACATAGTATATGAGTGAATTGCACTGAAAAACTTAGAATTTACTGAAAAACCCGCATTAGACGAAATGCACAGTGTAGTACATTGTATATGAGTGAGTTGCACTGAAAAACTTAGAATTTACTGAAAAACCCGCATTAGACGAAATGCACAGTGTAGTACATTGTATATGAGTGAGTTGCACTGAAAAACTTAGAATTTACTGAAAAACCCGCATTAGACGAAATGCACAGTGTAGTATATTGTATATGAGTGAGTTGCACTGAAAAACTTAGAATTTACTGAAAAACCCGCATTAGACGAAATGCACAGTGTAGTACATTGTATATAAGTGAGTTGCACTGAAAAACTTAGAATTTACTGAAAAACCCGCATTAGATGAAATGCACAGTGTAGTACATAGTATATGAGTGAGTTACACTGAAAAACTTAGAATTTACTGAAAAACCTGCATTAGACGAAATGCACAGTGTAGTACATTGTATATAAGTGAGTTGCACTGAAAAACTTAGAATTTACTGAAAAACCCGCATTAGATGAAATGCACAGTGTAGTACATAGTATATGAGTGAGTTACACTGAAAAACTTAGAATTTACTGAAAAACCCGCATTAGACGAAATGCACAGTGTAGTACATTGTATATGAGTGAGTTGCACTGAAAAACTTAGAATTTACTGAAAAACCCGCATTAGGCGAAATGCACAGTGTAGTACATTGTATATGAGTGAGTTGCACTGAAAAACTTAGAATTTACTGAAAAACCCGCATTAGACGAAATGCACAGTGTAGTACATAGTATATGAGTGAGTTGCACTGAAAAACTTAGAATATAAGAAACGCACAGTGTAGTACATAGTATATGAGTGAGTTGCACTGAAAAACTTAGAAAAGAAGAAACGCACAGTGTAGTACATAGTATATGAGTGAGTTGCACTCAAAAACTTAGAATATGAGAAACGCACAGTGTAGTACATAGTATATGAGTGAGTTGCACTGAAAAACTTAGAATATAAGAAACGCACAGTGTAGTACATGGTATATGAGTAAGTTGCACTGAAAAACTTCGAATATAAGAAACGCACAGTGTAGTACATAGTATATGAGTGAGTTGCAATGAAAAACTTAGAATATAAGAAACGCACAGTGTAGTACACAGTATATGAGTGAGTTGCACTGAAAAACTTAGAATATAAGAAACGCACATATAGTACATAGTATATGAATGAGTTGCACTGAAAAACTTAGAATTTACTGAAAAACCCGCAATACACGAAATGCACAGTGTAGTACATAGTATATGAGTGAGTTGCACTGAAAAACTTAGAATATAAGAAACGCACAGTGTAGTACATAGTATATGAGTGAGTTGCACTGAAAAACTTAGAATATAAGAAACGCACAGTGTAGTACATAGTATATGAGTGAGTTGCACTGAAAAACTTAGAATATAAGAAACGCACAGTGTAGTACATAGTATATGAGTGAGTTGCACTGAAAAACTTAGAATATAAGAAACGCACAGTGTAGTACATAGTATATGAGTGAGTTGCACTGAAAAAGTTAGAATATAAGAAACGCACAGTGTAGTACATAGTATATGAGTGAGTTGCACTGAAAAACTTAGAATATAAGAAACGCACAGTGTAGTACATAGTATATGAGTGAGTTGCACTGAAAAACTTAGAATATAAGAAACGCACAGTGTAGTACATAGTATATGAGTGAGTTGCACTGAAAAACTTAGAATATAAGAAACGCACAGTATAGTACATAGTATATGAGTGAGTTGCACTGAAAAACTTAGAATTTACTGAAAAACCCGCATTACACGAAATGCACAGTGTAGTACATAGTATATGAGTGAGTTGCACTGAAAAACTTAGAATATAAGAAACGCACAGTGTAGTACATAGTATATGAGTGAGTTGCACTGAAAAACTTAGAATATAAGAAACGCACAGTGTAGTACATAATATATGAGTGAGTTGCACTGAAAAACTTAGAATATAAGAAACGCACAGTGTAGTACATAGTATATGAGTGAGTTGCACTGAAAAACTTAGAATATAAGAAACGCACAGTGTAGTACATAGTATATGAGTGAGTTGCACTGAAAAACTTAGAATATAAGAAACGCACAGTGTAGTACATAGTATATGAGTGAGTTGCACTGAAAAACTTAGAATATAAGAAACGCACAGTGTAGTACATAGTATATGAGTGAGTTGCACTGAAAAACTTTGAATATAAGAAACGCACAGTGTAGTACATAGTATATGATTGAGTTGCACTGAAAAACTTAGAATATAAGAAACGCACATATAGTACATAGTATATGAATGAGTTGCACTGAAAAACTTAGAATTTACTGAAAAAATCGCATTACACGAAATGCACAGTGTAGTACATCGTATATGAGTGAGTTGCACTGAAAAACTTAGAATATAAGAAACGCACAGTGTAGTACATAGTATATGAGTGAGTTGCACTGAAAAACTTAGAATATAAGAAACGCACAGTGTAGTACATAGTATATGAGTGAGTTGCCCTGAAAAACTTAGAATATAAGAAACGCACAGTGTAGTACATAGTATATGAGTGAGTTGCACTGAAAAACTTAGAATTTACTGAAAAACCCGCATTACACGAAATGCACAGTGTAGTACATAGTATATGAGTGAGTTGCACTGAAAAACTTAGAATATAAGAAACGCACAGTGTAGTACATAGTATATGAGTGAGTTGCACTGAAAAACTTAGAATATAAGAAACGCACAGTGTAGTACATAGTATATGAGTGAGTTGCACTGAAAAACTTAGAATATAAGAAACGCACAGTGTAGTACATAGTATATGAGTGAGTTGCACTGAAAAACTTAGAATATAAGAAACGCACAGTGTAGTACATAGTATATGAGTGAATTGCACTGAAAAACTTAGAATATAAGAAACGCACAGTGTAGTACATAGTATATGAGTGAGTTGCACTGAAAAACTTAGAATATAAGAAACGCACAGTGTAGTACATAGTATATGAGTGAGTTGCACTGAAAAACTTTGAATATAAGAAACGCACAGTGTAGTACATAGTATATGAGTGAGTTGCACTGAAAAACTTAGAATATAAGAAACGCACATATAGTACATAGTATATGAATGAGTTGCACTGAAAAACTTAGAATTTACTGAAAAAATCGCATTACACGAAATGCACAGTGTAGTACATCGTATATGAGTGAGTTGCACTGAAAAACTTAGAATATAAGAAACGCACAGTGTAGTACATAGTATATGAGTGAGTTGCACTGAAAAACTTAGAATATAAGAAACGCACAGTGTAGTACATAGTATATGAGTGAGTTGCACTGAAAAACTTAGAATATACGAAATGCACAGTGTAGTACATAGTATATGAGTGAGTTGCACTGAAAAACTTAGAATATAAGAAACGCACAGTGTAGTACATAGTATATGAGTGAGTTGCCCTGAAAAACTTAGAATATAAGAAACGCACAGTGTAGTACATAGTATATGAGTGAGTTGCACTGAAAAACTTAGAATTTACTGAAAAACCCGCATTACACGAAATGCACAGTGTAGTACATAGTATATGAGTGAGTTGCACTGAAAAACTTAGAATATAAGAAACGCACAGTGTAGTACATAGTATATGAGTGAGTTGCAATGAAAAACTTAGAATATAAGAAACGCACAGTGTAGTACACAGTATATGAGTGAGTTGCACTGAAAAACTTAGAATATAAGAAACGCATATATAGTACATAGTATATGAATGAGTTGCACTGAAAAACTTAGAATATAAGCAACGCACAGTGTAGTACATAGTATATGAGTGAGTTGCACTGAAAAACTTAGAATATAAGAAACGCACAGTGTAGTACATAGTATATGAGTGAGTTGCACTGAAAAACTTAGAATATAAGAAACGCACACTGTAGTACATAGTATATGAGTGAGTTGCACTGAAAAACTTAGAATATAAGAAACGCACAGTGTAGTACATAGTATATGAGTGAGTTGCACTGAAAAACTTAGAATATAAGAAACGCACAGTGTAGTACATAGTATATGAGTGAGTTGCCCTGAAAAACTTAGAATATAAGAAACGCACAGTGTAGTACATAGTATATGAGTGAGTTGCACTGAAAAACTTAGAATATAAGAAACGCACAGTGTAGTACATAGTATATGAGTGAGTTGCACTGAAAAACTTAGAATATAAGAAACGCACAGTGTAGTACATAGTATATGAGTGAGTTGCACTGAAAAACTTAGAATATAAGAAACGCACATATAGTACATAGTATATGAATGAGTTGCACTGAAAAACTTAGAATTTACTGAAAAAATCGCATTACACGAAATGCACAGTGTAGTACTTCGTATATGAGTGAGTTGCACTGAAAAACTTAGAATATAAGAAACGCACAGTGTAGTACATAGTATATGAGTGAGTTGCACTGAAAAACTTAGAATATAAGAAACGCACAGTGTAGTACATAGTATATGAGTGAGTTGCACTGAAAAACTTAGAATATAAGAAACGCACAGTGTAGTACATAGTATATGAGTGAGTTGCACTGAAAAACTTAGAATATAAGAAACGCACAGTGTAGTACATAGTATATGAGTGAGTTGCACTGAAAAACTTAGAATATAAGAAACGCACAGTGTAGTACATAGTATATGAGTGAGTTGCACTGAAAAACTTAGAATATGAGAAACGCACAGTGTAGTACATAGTATATGAGTGAGTTGCACTGAAAAACTTAGAATTTACTGAAAAACCCGCATTACACGAAATGCACAGTGTAGTACATAGTATATGAGTGAGTTGCACTGAAAAACTTAGAATATAAGAAACGCACAGTGTAGTACATAGTATATGAGTGAGTTACACTGAAAAACTTAGAATATAAGAAACGCACAGTATAGTACATAGTATATGAGTGAGTTGCACTGAAAAACTAGAATATAAGAAACGCACAGTGTAGTACATAGTATATGAGTGAGTTGCACTGAAAAACTTAGATTATAAGAAACGCACAGTGTAGTACATAGTATATGAATGAGTTGCACTGAAAAACTTAGAATTTACTGAAAAACCCGCATTACACGAAATGCACAGTGTAGTACATAGTATATGAGTGAGTTGCACTGAAAAACTTAGAATATAAGAAACGCACAGTGTAGTACATAGTATATGAGTGAGTTGCACTGAAAAACTTAGAATATAAGAAACGCACAGTGTAGTACATAGTATATGAGTGAGTTGCACTGAAAAACTTAGAATATAAGAAACGCACAGTGTAGTACATAGTATATTAGTGAGTTGCACTGAAAAACTTAGAATATAAGAAACGCACAGTGTAGTACATAGTATATGAGTGAGTTGCACTGAAAAATTTAGAATTTAAGAAACGCACAGTGTAGTACATAGTATATGAGTGAGTTGCACTGAAAAACTTAGAATATAAGAAACGCACAGTGTAGTACATAGTATATGAGTGAATTGCACTGAAAAACTTAGAATTTACTGAAAAACCCGCATTAGACGAAATGCACAGTGTAGTACATTGTATATGAGTGAGTTGCACTGAAAAACTTAGAATTTACTGAAAAACCCGCATTAGACGAAATGCACAGTGTAGTACATTGTATATGAGTGAGTTGCACTGAAAAACTTAGAATTTACTGAAAAACCCGCATTAGACGAAATGCACAGTGTAGTATATTGTATATGAGTGAGTTGCACTGAAAAACTTAGAATTTACTGAAAAACCCGCATTAGACGAAATGCACAGTGTAGTACATTGTATATGAGTGAGTTGCACTGAAAAACTTAGAATTTACTGAAAAACCCGCATTAGACGAAATGCACAGTGTAGTACATTGTATGAGTGAGTTGCACTGAAAAACTTAGAATATAAGAAACGCACAGTGTAGTACATAGTATATGAGTGAGTTGCACTGAAAAACTTAGAATATAAGAAACGCACAGTGTAGTACATAGTATATGAGTGAGTTGCACTGAAAAACTTAGAATATAAGAAACGCACAGTGTAGTACATAGTATATGAGTGAGTTGCACTGAAAAACTTAGATTATAAGAAACGCACAGTGTAGTACATAGTATATGAGTGAGTTGCACTGAAAAACTTAGAATATAAGAAACGCACAGTGTAGTACATAGTATATGAGTGAGTTGCACTGAAAAACTTAGAATATAAGAAACGCACATATAGTACATAGTATATGAATGAGTTGCACTGAAAAACTTAGAATTTACTGAAAAAATCGCATTACACGAAATGCACAGTGTAGTACGTCGTATATGAGTGAGTTGCACTGAAAAACTTAGAATATAAGAAACGCACAGTGTAGTAGATAGTATATGAGTGAGTTGCACTGAAAAACTTAGAATATGAGAAACGCACAGTGTAGTACATAGTATATGAGTGAGTTGCACTGAAAAACTTAGAATATGAGAAACGCACAGTGTAGTACATAGTATATAAGTGAGTTGCACTGAAAAACTGAGAATATGAGAAACGCACAGTGTAGTACATAGTATATGAGTGAGTTGCACTCAAAAACTTAGAATATGAGAAACGCACAGTGTAGTACATGGTATATGAGTGAGTTGCACTGAAAAACTTAGAATATAAGAAACGCACAGTGTAGTACATGGTATATGAGTGAGTTGCACTGAAAAACTTAGAATATAAGAAACGCACAGTGTAGTACATAGTATATGAGTGATTTGCACTGAAAAACTTAGAATATAAGAAACGCACAGTGTAGTACATAGTATATGAGTGAGTTGCACTGAAAAACTTAGAATATAAGAAATGCAGAGTGTAGTACATAGTATATGAGTGAGTTGCACTGAAAAACTTAGAATATAAGAAACGCACAGTGTAGTACATAGTATATGAGTGAGTTGCACTGAAAAACTTAGAATTTACTGAAAAAGCCGCATTACACGAAATGCACAGTGTAGTACATAGAATATGAGTGAGTTGCACTGAAAAACTTAGAATATAAGAAACGCACAGTGTAGTACATAGTATATGAGTGAGTTGCACTGAAAAACTTAGAATTTACTGAAAAACCCGCATTACACGAAATGCACAGTGTAGTACATAGTATATGAGTGAGTTGCACTGAAAAACTTAGAATTTAAGAAACGCACAGTGTAGTACATAGTATATGAGTGAGTTGCACTGAAAAACTTAGAATATAAGAAACGCACAGTGTAGTACATAGTATATGAGTGAGTTGCACTGAAAAACTTAGAATATAAGAAACGCACAGTGTAGTACATAGTATATGAGTGAGTTGCACTGAAAAACTTAGAATTTAAGAAATGCACAGTGTAGTACATAGTATATGAGTGAGTTGCACTGAAAAACTTAGAATATAAGAAACGCACAGTGTAGTATATAGTATATGAGTGAGTTGCACTGAAAAACTTAGAATATAAGAAACGCACAGTGTAGTACATAGTATATGAGTGAGTTGCACTCAAAAAATTAGAATATAAGAAACGCACATATAGTACATAGTATATGAATGAGTTGCACTGAAAAACTTAGAATTTACTGAAAAAATCGCATTACACGAAATGCACAGTGTAGTACATCGTATATGAGTGAGTTGCACTGAAAAACTTAGAATATAAGAAACGCACAGTGTAGTACATAGTATATGAGTGAGTTGCACTGAAAAACTTAGAATATAAGAAACGCACAGTGTAGTACATAGTATATGAGTGAATTGCACTGAAAAACTTAGAATATAAGAAACGCACAGTGTAGTACATTGTATATGAGTGAGTTGCACTGAAAAACTTAGAATTTAAGAAACGCACAGTGTAGTACATTGTATATGAGTGAGTTGCACTCAAAAACTTAGAATATAAGAAACGCACAGTGTAGTATATAGTATATGAGTGAGTTGCACTGAAAAACTTAGAATATAAGAAACGCACAGTGTAGTACATAGTATATGAGTGAGTTGCACTCAAAAACTTAGAATATAAGAAACGCACATATAGTACATAGTATATGAATGAGTTGCACTGAAAAACTTAGAATTTACTGGAAAAATCGCATTACACGAAATGCACAGTGTAGTACATCGTATATGAGTGAGTTGCACTGAAAAACTTAGAATATAAGAAACGCACAGTGTAGTACATAGTATATGAGTGAGTTGCACTGAAAAACTTAGAATATAAGAAACGCACAGTGTAGTACATAGTATATGAGTGAGTTGCACTGAAAAACTTAGAATATAAGAAACGCACAGTGTAGTACATAGTATATGAGTGAGTCGCACTGAAAAACTTAGAATATAAGAAACGCACAGTGTAGTACATAGTATATGAGTGAGTTGCACTGAAAAACTTAGAATATAAGAAACGCACAGTGTAGTACATAGTATATGAGTGAGTTGCACTGAAAAACTTAGAATATAAGAAACGCACAGTGTAGTACATAGTATATGAGTGAGTTGCACTGAAAAACTTAGAATATAAGAAACGCACAGTGTAGTACATAGTATATGAGTGAGTTGCACTGAAAAACTTAGAATATAAGAAACGCACAGTGTAGTACATAGTATATGAGTGAGTTGCCCTGAAAAACTTAGAATATAAGAAACGCACAGTGTAGTACATAGTATATGAGTGAGTTGCACTGAAAAACTTAGAATTTACTGAAAAACCCGCATTACACGAAATGCACAGTGTAGTACATAGTATATGAGTGAGTTGCACTGAAAAACTTAGAATATAAGAAACGCACAGTGTAGTACATAGTATATGAGTGAGTTGCACTGAAAAACTTAGAATATAAGAAACGCACAGTGTAGTACATAGTATATGAGTGAGTTGCACTGAAAAACTTAGATTATAAGAAACGCACAGTGTAGTACATAGTATATGAGTGAGTTGCACTGAAAAACTTAGAATATAAGAAACGCACAGTGTAGTACATAGTATATGAGTGAGTTGCACTGAAAAACTTAGAATATAAGAAACGCACATATAGTACATAGTATATGAATGAGTTGCACTGAAAAACTTAGAATTTACTGAAAAAATCGCATTACACGAAATGCACAGTGTAGTACGTCGTATATGAGTGAGTTGCACTGAAAAACTTAGAATATAAGAAACGCACAGTGTAGTAGATAGTATATGAGTGAGTTGCACTGAAAAACTTAGAATATGAGAAACGCACAGTGTAGTACATAGTATATGAGTGAGTTGCACTGAAAAACTTAGAATATGAGAAACGCACAGTGTAGTACATAGTATATAAGTGAGTTGCACTGAAAAACTTAGAATATGAGAAACGCACAGTGTAGTACATAGTATATGAGTGAGTTGCACTCAAAAACTTAGAATATGAGAAACGCACAGTGTAGTACATGGTATATGAGTGAGTTGCACTGAAAAACTTAGAATATAAGAAACGCACAGTGTAGTACATGGTATATGAGTGAGTTGCACTGAAAAACTTAGAATATAAGAAACGCACAGTGTAGTACATAGTATATGAGTGATTTGCACTGAAAAACTTAGAATATAAGAAACGCACAGTGTAGTACATAGTATATGAGTGAGTTGCACTGAAAAACTTAGAATATAAGAAATGCAGAGTGTAGTACATAGTATATGAGTGAGTTGCACTGAAAAACTTAGAATATAAGAAACGCACAGTGTAGTACATAGTATATGAGTGAGTTGCACTGAAAAACTTAGAATTTACTGAAAAAGCCGCATTACACGAAATGCACAGTGTAGTACATAGTATATGAGTGAGTTGCACTGAAAAACTTAGAATATAAGAAACGCACAGTGTAGTACATAGTATATGAGTGAGTTGCACTGAAAAACTTAGAATTTACTGAAAAACCCGCATTACACGAAATGCACAGTGTAGTACATAGTATATGAGTGAGTTGCACTGAAAAACTTAGAATATGAGAAACGCACAGTGTAGTACATAGTATATGAGTGAGTTGCACTGAAAAACTTAGATTATAAGAAACGCACAGTGTAGTACATAGTATATGAATGAGTTGCACTGAAAAACTTAGAATTTACTGAAAAACCCGCATTAGACGAAATGCACAGTGTAGTACATTGTATATGAGTGAGTTGCACTGAAAAACTTAGAATTTACTGAAAAACCCGCATTAGACGAAATGCACAGTGTAGTATATTGTATATGAGTGAGTTGCACTGAAAAACTTAGAATTTACTGAAAAACCCGCATTAGACGAAATGCACAGTGTAGTACATTGTATATGAGTGAGTTGCACTGAAAAACTTAGAATTTACTGAAAAACCCGCATTAGACGAAATGCACAGTGTAGTACATTGTATGAGTGAGTTGCACTGAAAAACTTAGAATATAAGAAACGCACAGTGTAGTACATAGTATATGAGTGAGTTGCACTGAAAAACTTAGAATATAAGAAACGCACAGTGTAGTACATAGTATATGAGTGAGTTGCACTGAAAAACTTAGAATATAAGAAACGCACAGTGTAGTACATAGTATATGAGTGAGTTGCACTGAAAAACTTAGAATATAAGAAACGCACAGTGTAGTACATAGTATATGAGTGAGTTGCACTGAAAAACTTAGATTATAAGAAACGCACAGTGTAGTACATAGTATATGAGTGAGTTGCACTGAAAAACTTAGAATATAAGAAACGCACAGTGTAGTACATAGTATATGAGTGAGTTGCACTGAAAAACTTAGAATATAAGAAACGCACATATAGTACATAGTATATGAATGAGTTGCACTGAAAAACTTAGAATTTACTGAAAAAATCGCATTACACGAAATGCACAGTGTAGTACGTCGTATATGAGTGAGTTGCACTGAAAAACTTAGAATATAAGAAACGCACAGTGTAGTAGATAGTATATGAGTGAGTTGCACTGAAAAACTTAGAATATGAGAAACGCACAGTGTAGTACATAGTATATGAGTGAGTTGCACTGAAAAACTTAGAATATGAGAAACGCACAGTGTAGTACATAGTATATAAGTGAGTTGCACTGAAAAACTTAGAATATGAGAAACGCACAGTGTAGTACATAGTATATGAGTGAGTTGCACTCAAAAACTTAGAATATGAGAAACGCACAGTGTAGTACATGGTATATGAGTGAGTTGCACTGAAAAACTTAGAATATAAGAAACGCACAGTGTAGTACATGGTATATGAGTGAGTTGCACTGAAAAACTTAGAATATAAGAAACGCACAGTGTAGTACATAGTATATGAGTGATTTGCACTGAAAAACTTAGAATATAAGAAACGCACAGTGTAGTACATAGTATATGAGTGAGTTGCACTGAAAAACTTAGAATATAAGAAATGCAGAGTGTAGTACATAGTATATGAGTGAGTTGCACTGAAAAACTTAGAATATAAGAAACGCACAGTGTAGTACATAGTATATGAGTGAGTTGCACTGAAAAACTTAGAATTTACTGAAAAAGCCGCATTACACGAAATGCACAGTGTAGTACATAGTATATGAGTGAGTTGCACTGAAAAACTTAGAATATAAGAAACGCACAGTGTAGTACATAGTATATGAGTGAGTTGCACTGAAAAACTTAGAATTTACTGAAAAACCCGCATTACACGAAATGCACAGTGTAGTACATAGTATATGAGTGAGTTGCACTGAAAAACTTAGAATTTAAGAAACGCACAGTGTAGTACATAGTATATGAGTGAGTTGCACTGAAAAACTTAGAATATAAGAAACGCACAGTGTAGTACATAGTATATGAGTGAGTTGCACTGAAAAACTTAGAATATAAGAAACGCACAGTGTAGTACATAGTATATGAGTGAGTTGCACTGAAAAACTTAGAATTTAAGAAATGCACAGTGTAGTACATAGTATATGAGTGAGTTGCACTGAAAAACTTAGAATATAAGAAACGCACAGTGTAGTATATAGTATATGAGTGAGTTGCACTGAAAAACTTAGAATATAAGAAACGCACAGTGTAGTACATAGTATATGAGTGAGTTGCACTCAAAAAATTAGAATATAAGAAACGCACATATAGTACATAGTATATGAATGAGTTGCACTGAAAAACTTAGAATTTACTGAAAAAATCGCATTACACGAAATGCACAGTGTAGTACATCGTATATGAGTGAGTTGCACTGAAAAACTTAGAATATAAGAAACGCACAGTGTAGTACATAGTATATGAGTGAGTTGCACTGAAAAACTTAGAATATAAGAAACGCACAGTGTAGTACATAGTATATGAGTGAGTTGCACTGAAAAACTTAGAATATAAGAAACGCACAGTGTAGTACATAGTATATGAGTGAGTCGCACTGAAAAACTTAGAATATAAGAAACGCACAGTGTAGTACATAGTATATGAGTGAGTTGCACTGAAAAACTTAGAATATAAGAAACGCACAGTGTAGTACATAGTATATGAGTGAGTTGCACTGAAAAACTTAGAATATAAGAAACGCACAGTGTAGTACATAGTATATGAGTGAGTTGCACTGAAAAACTTAGAATATAAGAAACGCACAGTGTAGTACATAGTATATGAGTGAGTTGCACTGAAAAACTTAGAATATAAGAAACGCACAGTGTAGTACATAGTATATGAGTGAGTTGCCCTGAAAAACTTAGAATATAAGAAACGCACAGTGTAGTACATAGTATATGAGTGAGTTGCACTGAAAAACTTAGAATTTACTGAAAAACCCGCATTACACGAAATGCACAGTGTAGTACATAGTATATGAGTGAGTTGCACTGAAAAACTTAGAATATAAGAAACGCACAGTGTAGTACATAGTATATGAGTGAGTTGCACTGAAAAACTTAGAATATAAGAAACGCACAGTGTAGTACATAGTATATGAGTGAGTTGCACTGAAAAACTTAGAATATAAGAAACGCACAGTGTAGTACATAGTATATGAGTGAGTTGCACTGAAAAACTTAGAATATAAGAAACGCACAGTGTAGTACATAGTATATGAGTGAGTTGCACTGAAAAACTTAGAATATAAGAAACGCACAGTGTAGTACATAGTATATGAGTGAGTTGCACTGAAAAACTTAGAATATAAGAAACGCACAGTGTAGTACATAGTATATGAGTGAGTTGCACTGAAAAATTTAGAATTTAAGAAACGCACAGTGTAGTACATAGTATATGAGTGAGTTGCACTGAAAAACTTAGAATATAAGAAACGCACAGTGTAGTACATAGTATATGAGTGAATTGCACTGAAAAACTTAGAATTTACTGAAAAACCCGCATTAGACGAAATGCACAGTGTAGTACATTGTATATGAGTGAGTTGCACTGAAAAACTTAGAATTTACTGAAAAACCCGCATTAGACGAAATGCACAGTGTAGTACATTGTATATGAGTGAGTTGCACTGAAAAACTTAGAATTTACTGAAAAACCCGCATTAGACGAAATGCACAGTGTAGTATATTGTATATGAGTGAGTTGCACTGAAAAACTTAGAATTTACTGAAAAACCCGCATTAGACGAAATGCACAGTGTAGTACATTGTATATGAGTGAGTTGCACTGAAAAACTTAGAATTTACTGAAAAACCCGCATTAGACGAAATGCACAGTGTAGTACATTGTATGAGTGAGTTGCACTGAAAAACTTAGAATTTACTGAAAAACCCGCATTAGGCGAAATGCACAGTGTAGTACATTGTATATGAGTGAGTTGCACTGAAAAACTTAGAATTTACTGAAAAACCCGCATTAGACGAAATGCACAGTGTAGTACATTGTATATGAGTGAGTTGCACTGAAAAACTTAGAATTTACTGAAAAACCCGCATTAGACGAAATGCACAGTGTAGTACATTGTATATGAGTGAGTTGCACTGAAAAACTTAGAATTTACTGAAAAACCTGCATTAGACGAAATGCACAGTGTAGTACATTGTATATAAGTGAGTTGCACTGAAAAACTTAGAATTTACTGAAAAACCCGCATTAGATGAAATGCACAGTGTAGTACATAGTATATGAGTGAGTTACACTGAAAAACTTAGAATTTACTGAAAAACCCGCATTAGACGAAATGCACAGTGTAGTACATTGTATATGAGTGAGTTGCACTGAAAAACTTAGAATTTACTGAAAAACCCGCATTAGGCGAAATGCACAGTGTAGTACATTGTATATGAGTGAGTTGCACTGAAAAACTTAGAATTTACTGAAAAACCCGCATTAGACGAAATGCACAGTGTAGTACATAGTATATGAGTGAGTTGCACTGAAAAACTTAGAATTTACTGAAAAACCCGCATTACACGAAATGCACAGTGTAGCACATAGTATATGAGTGAGTTGCACTGAAAAACTTAGAATATAAGAAACGCACAGTGTAGTACATAGTATATGAGTGAGTTGCACTGAAAAACTTAGAATATAAGAAACGCACAGTGTAGTACATAGTATATGAGTGAGTTGCACTGAAAAACTTAGAAAAGAAGAAACGCACAGTGTAGTACATAGTATATGAGTGAGTTGCACTCAAAAACTTAGAATATGAGAAACGCACAGTGTAGTACATAGTATATGAGTGAGTTGCACTGAAAAACTTAGAATATAAGAAACGCACAGTGTAGTACATGGTATATGAGTAAGTTGCACTGAAAAACTTCGAATATAAGAAACGCACAGTGTAGTACATAGTATATGAGTGAGTTGCACTGAAAAACTTAGAATTTACTGAAAAACCCGCATTACACGAAATGCTCAGTGTAGTACATAGTATATGAGTGAGTTGCACTAAAAAACTTAGAATATAAGAAACGCACAGTGTAGTACATAGTATATGAGTGAGTTGCACTGAAAAACTTAGAATATAAGAAACGCACAGTGTAGTACATAGTATATGAGTGAGTTGCACTGAAAAACTTAGAATATAAGAAACGCACAGTGTAGTACATAGTATATGAGTGAGTTGCACTGAAAAACTTAGAATTTAAGAAACGCACAGTGTAGTACATAGTATATGAGTGAGTTGCACTGAAAAACTTAGAATATAAGAAACGCACAGTGTAGTACATAGTATATGAGTGAGTTGCACTGAAAAACTTAGAATATAAGAAACGCACAGTGTAGTACATAGTATATGAGTGAGTTGCACTGAAAAACTTAGAATATAAGAAACGCACAGTGTAGTACATAGTATATGAGTGAGTTGCCCTGAAAAACTTAGAATATAAGAAACGCACAGTGTAGTACATAGTATATGAGTGAGTTGCACTGAAAAACTTAGAATTTACTGAAAAACCCGCATTACACGAAATGCACAGTGTAGTACATAGTATATGAGTGAGTTGCACTGAAAAACTTAGAATATAAGAAACGCACAGTGTAGTACATAGTATATGAGTGAGTTGCACTGAAAAACTTAGAATATAAGAAACGCACAGTGTAGTACATAGTATATGAGTGAGTTGCACTGAAAAACTTAGAATATAAGAAACGCACAGTGTAGTACATAGTATATGAGTGAGTTGCACTGAAAAACTTAGAATATAAGAAACGCACAGTGTAGTACATAGTATATGAGTGAGTTGCACTGAAAAACTTAGAATATAAGAAACGCACAGTGTAGTACATAGTATATGAGTGAGTTGCACTGAAAAACTTAGAATATAAGAAACGCACAGTGTAGTACATAGTATATGAGTGAGTTGCACTGAAAAATTTAGAATTTAAGAAACGCACAGTGTAGTACATAGTATATGAGTGAGTTGGACTGAAAAACTTAGAATATAAGAAACGCACAGTGTAGTACATAGTATATGAGTGAATTGCACTGAAAAACTTAGAATTTACTGAAAAACCCGCATTAGACGAAATGCACAGTGTAGTACATTGTATATGAGTGAGTTGCACTGAAAAACTTAGAATTTACTGAAAAACCCGCATTAGACGAAATGCACAGTGTAGTACATTGTATATGAGTGAGTTGCACTGAAAAACTTAGAATTTACTGAAAAACCCGCATTAGACGAAATGCACAGTGTAGTATATTGTATATGAGTGAGTTGCACTGAAAAACTTAGAATTTACTGAAAAACCCGCATTAGACGAAATGCACAGTGTAGTACATTGTATATAAGTGAGTTGCACTGAAAAACTTAGAATTTACTGAAAAACCCGCATTAGATGAAATGCACAGTGTAGTACATAGTATATGAGTGAGTTACACTGAAAAACTTAGAATTTACTGAAAAACCTGCATTAGACGAAATGCACAGTGTAGTACATTGTATATAAGTGAGTTGCACTGAAAAACTTAGAATTTACTGAAAAACCCGCATTAGATGAAATGCACAGTGTAGTACATAGTATATGAGTGAGTTACACTGAAAAACTTAGAATTTACTGAAAAACCCGCATTAGACGAAATGCACAGTGTAGTACATTGTATATGAGTGAGTTGCACTGAAAAACTTAGAATTTACTGAAAAACCCGCATTAGGCGAAATGCACAGTGTAGTACATTGTATATGAGTGAGTTGCACTGAAAAACTTAGAATTTACTAAAAAACCCGCATTACACGAAATGCACAGTGTAGCACATAGTATATGAGTGAGTTGCACTGAAAAACTTAGAATATAAGAAACGCACAGTGTAGTACATAGTATATGAGTGAGTTGCACTGAAAAACTTAGAATATAAGAAACGCACAGTGTAGTACATAGTATATGAGTGAGTTGCACTGAAAAACTTAGAAAAGAAGAAACGCACAGTGTAGTACATAGTATATGAGTGAGTTGCACTCAAAAACTTAGAATATGAGAAACGCACAGTGTAGTACATAGTATATGAGTGAGTTGCACTGAAAAACTTAGAATATAAGAAACGCACAGTGTAGTACATGGTATATGAGTAAGTTGCACTGAAAAACTTCGAATATAAGAAACGCACAGTGTAGTACATAGTATATGAGTGAGTTGCACTGAAAAACTTAGAATTTACTGAAAAACCCGCATTACACGAAATGCTCAGTGTAGTACATAGTATATGAGTGAGTTGCACTAAAAAACTTAGAATATAAGAAACGCACAGTGTAGTACATAGTATATGAGTGAGTTGCACTGAAAAACTTAGAATATAAGAAACGCACAGTGTAGTACATAGTATATGAGTGAGTTGCACTGAAAAACTTAGAATATAAGAAACGCACAGTGTAGTACATAGTATATGAGTGAGTTGCACTGAAAAACTTAGAATTTAAGAAACGCACAGTGTAGTACATAGTATATGAGTGAGTTGCACTGAAAAACTTAGAATATAAGAAACGCACAGTGTAGTACATAGTATATGAGTGAATTGCACTGAAAAACTTAGAATTTACTGAAAAACCCGCATTAGACGAAATGCACAGTGTAGTACATTGTATATGAGTGAGTTGCACTGAAAAACTTAGAATTTACTGAAAAACCCGCATTACACGAAATGCACAGTGTAGTACATTGTATATGAGTGAGTTGCACTGAAAAACTTAGAATTTACTGAAAAACCCGCATTAGACGAAATGCACAGTGTAGTACATAGTATATGAGTGAGTTGCACTGAAAAACTTAGAATTTAAGAAACGCACAGTGTGGTACATGGTATATGAGTGAGTTGCACTGAAAAACTTAGAATATAAGAAACGCACAGTGTAGTACATAGTATATGAGTGAGTTGCACTGAAAAACTTAGAATATAAGAAACGCACAGTGTAGTACATAGTATATGAGTGAGTTGCACTGAAAAACTTAGAATATAAGAAACGCACAGTGTAGTACATAGTATATGAGTGAGTTGCACTGAAAAACTTAGAATATAAGAAACGCACAGTGTAGTACATAGTATATGAGTGAGTTGCAGTGAAAAACTTAGAATATAAGAAACGCACAGTGTAGTACATAGTATATGAGTGAGTTGCACTGAAATACTTAGAAAATAAGCAACGCACAGTGTAGTACATAGTATATGAGTGAGTTGCACTGAAAAACTTAGAATATAAGCAACGCACAGTGTAGTACATAGTATATGAGTGAGTTGCACTGAAAAACTTAGAATATAAGAAACGCACAGTGTACTACATAGTATATGAGTGAGTTGCACTGAAAAACTTAGAATATAAGAAACGCACAGTGTAGTACATAGTATATGAGTGAGTTGCACTGAAAAACTTAGAATTTACTGAAAAACCCGCATTACACGAAATGCACAGTGTAGTACATAGTATATGAGTGAGTTGCACTGAAAAACTTAGAATATAAGAAACGCACAGTGTAGTACATAGTATATGAGTGAGTTGCACTGAAAAACTTAGAATATAAGAAACGCACAGTGTAGTACATAGTATATGAGTGAGTTGCACTGAAAAACTTAGAATATAAGAAACGCACAGTGTAGTACATAGTATATGAGTGAGTTGCACTGAAAAACTTAGAATATAAGAAACGCACAGTGTAGTACATAGTATATGAGTGAGTTGCACTGAAAAACTTAGAATATAAGAAACGCACAGTGTAGTACATAGTATATGAGTGAGTTGCAGTGAAAAACTTAGAATATAAGAAACGCACAGTGTAGTACATAGTATATGAGTGAGTTGCACTGAAATACTTAGAAAATAAGCAACGCACAGTGTAGTACATAGTATATGAGTGAGTTGCACTGAAAAACTTAGAATATAAGCAACGCACAGTGTAGTACATAGTATATGAGTGAGTTGCACTGAAAAACTTAGAATATAAGAAACGCACAGTGTACTACATAGTATATGAGTGAGTTGCACTGAAAAACTTAGAATATAAGAAACGCACAGTGTAGTACATAGTATATGAGTGAGTTGCACTGAAAAACTTAGAATTTACTGAAAAACCCGCATTACACGAAATGCACAGTGTAGTACATAGTATATGAGTGAGTTGCACTGAAAAACTTAGAATATAAGAAACGCACAGTGTAGTACATAGTATATGAGTGAGTTGCACTGAAAAACTTAGAATATAAGAAACGCACAGTGTAGTACATAGTATATGAGTGAGTTGCACTGAAAAACTTAGAATATAAGAAACGCACAGTGTAGTACATAGTATATGAGTGAGTTGCACTGAAAAACTTAGAATATAAGAAACGCACAGTGTAGTACATAGTATATGAGTGAGTTGCACTGAAAAACTTAGAATATAAGAAACGCACAGTGTAGTACATAGTATATGAGTGAGTTGCACTGAAAAACTTAGAATATAAGAAACGCACAGTGTAGTACATAGTATATGAGTGAGTTGCACTGAAAAACTTAGAATATAAGAAACGCACAGTGTAGTACATAGTATATGAGTGAGTTGCACTGAAAAACTTAGAATATAAGAAACGCACAGTGTAGTACATAGTATATGAGTGAGTTGCACTGAAAAACTTAGAATTTAGAGAAACGCACAGTGTAGTACATAGTATATGAGTGAGTTGCACTGAAAAACTTAGAATATAAGAAACGCACAGTGTAGTACATAGTATATGAGTGAGTTGCACTGAAAAACTTAGAATATAAGAAACGCACAGTGTAGTACATAGTATATGAGTGAGTTGCACTGAAAAACTTAGAATATAAGAAACGCACAGTGTAGTACATAGTATATGAGTGAGTTGCACTGAAAAACTTAGAATTTACTGAAAAACCCGCATTACACGAAATGCACAGTGTAGTACATAGTATATGAGTGAGTTGCACTGAAAACTTAGAATATAAGAAACGCACAGTGTAGTACATAGTATATGAGTGAGTTGCACTGAAAAACTTAGAATATAAGAAACGCACAGTGTAGTACATAGTATATGAGTGAGTTGCACTGAAAAACTTAGAATATAAGAAACGCACAGTGTAGTACATAGTATATGAGTGAGTTGCACTGAAAAACTTAGAATATAAGAAACGCACAGTGTAGTACATAGTATATGAGTGAGTTGCACTGAAAAACTTAGAATATAAGAAACGCACAGTGTAGTACATAGTATATGAGTGAGTTGCACTGAAAAACTTAGAATATAAGAAACGCACAGTGTAGTACATAGTATATGAGTGAGTTGCACTGAAAAACTTAGAATATAAGAAACGCACAGTGTAGTACATAGTATATGAGTGAGTTGCACTGAAAAACTTAGAATTTACTGAAAAAGCCGCATTACACGAAATGCACAGTGTAGTACATAGTATATGAGTGAGTTGCACTGAAAAACTTAGAATTTAAGAAACGCACAGTGTAGTACATAGTATATGAGTGAGTTGCACTCAAAAACTTAGAATATGAGAAACGCACAGTGTAGTACATAGTATATGAGTGAGTTGCACTGAAAAACTTAGAATATAAGAAACGCACAGTGTAGTACATGGTATATGAGTGAGTTGCACTGAAAAACTTCGAATATAAGAAACGCACAGTGTAGTACATGGTATATGAGTGAGTTGCACTGAAAAACTTAGAATATAAGCAACGCACAGTGTAGTACATAGTATATGAGTGAGTTGCACTGAAAAACTTAGAATATAAGCAACGCACAGTGTAGTACATAGTATATGAGTGAGTTGCACTGAAAAACTTAGAATATAAGAAACGCACAGTGTAGTACATAGTATATGAGTGAGTTGCACTGAAAAACTTAGAATATAAGAAACGCACAGTGTAGTACATAGTATATGAGTGAGTTGCACTGAAAAACTTAGAATTTACTGAAAAACCCGCATTAGACGAAATGCACAGTGTAGTACATAGTATATGAGTGAGTTGCACTGAAAAACTTAGAATATAAGAAACGCACAGTGTAGTACATAGTATATGAGTGAGTTGCACTGAAAAACTTAGAATATAAGAAACGCACAGTGTAGTACATAGTATATGAGTGAGTTGCACTGAAAAACTTAGAATATAAGAAACGCACAGTGTAGTACATAGTATATGAGTGAGTTGCACTGAAAAACTTAGAATATAAGAAACGCACAGTGTAGTACATAGTATATGAGTGAGTTGCACTCAAAAACGTAGAATATGAGAAACGCACAGTGTAGTACATAGTATATGAGTGAGTTGCACTGAAAAACTTAGAATATAAGAAACGCACAGTGTAGTACATGGTATATGAGTGAGTTGCACTGAAAAACTTAGAATATAAGAAACGCACAGTGTAGTACATAGTATATGAGTGAGTTGCACTGAAAACTTAGAATATAAGAAACGCACAGTGTAGTACATAGTATATGAGTGAGTTGCACTGAAAAACTTAGAATATAAGCAACGCACAGTGTAGTACATAGTATATGAGTGAGTTGCACTGAAAAACTTAGAATATAAGCAACGCACAGTGTAGTACATAGTATATGAGTGAGTTGCACTGAAAAACTAGAATATAAGCAACGCACAGTGTAGTACATAGTATATGAGTGAGTTGCACTGAAAAACTTAGAATATAAGAAACACACAGTGTAGTACATAGTATATGAGTGAGTTGCACTGAAAAACTTAGAATTTACTGAAAAACCCGCATTACACGAAATGCACAGTGTAGTACATAGTATATGAGTGAGTTGCACTGAAAACTTAGAATATAAGAAACGCACAGTGTAGTACATAGTATATGAGTGAGTTGCACTGAAAAACTTAGAATATAAGAAAGCACAGTGTAGTACATAGTATATGAGTGAGTTGCACTGAAAAACTTAGAATATAAGAAACGCACAGTGTAGTACATAGTATATGAGTGAGTTGCACTGAAAAACTTAGAATATAAGAAACGCACAGTGTAGTACATAGTATATGAGTGAGTTGCACTGAAAAACTTAGAATATAAGAAACGCACAGTGTAGTACATAGTATATGAGTGAGTTGCACTGAAAAACTTAGAATATAAGAAACACACAGTGTAGTACATAGTATATGAGTGAGTTGCACTGAAAAACTTAGAATTTACTGAAAAAGCCGCATTACACGAAATGCACAGTGTAGTACATAGTATATGTGTGAGTTGCACTGAAAAACTTAGAATATAAGAAACGCACAGTGTAGTACATAGTATATGAGTGAGTTGCACTGAAAAACTTAGTATTTACTTAAAAACCCGCATTACACGAAATGCACAGTGTAGTACATAGTATATGAGTGAGTTGCACTGAAAAACTTAGAATATAAGAAACGCACAGTGAAGTACATAGTATATGAGTGAGTTGCACTGAAAAACTTAGAATATAAGAAACGCACAGTGTAGTACATAGTATATGAGTGAGTTGCACTGAAAAACTTAGAATATAAGAAACGCACAGTGTAGTACATAGTATATGAGTGAGTTGCACTGAAAAACTTAGAATATGAGAAACGCACAGTGTAGTACATAGTATATGAGTGAGTTGCACTCAAAAACTTAGAATATGAGAAACGCACAGTGTAGTACATAGTATATGAGTGAGTTGCACTGAAAAACTTAGAATATAAGAAACGCACAGTGTAGTACATGGTATATGAGTGAGTTGCACTGAAAAACTTAGAATATAAGAAACGCACAGTTAGTACATAGTATATGAGTGAGTTGCACTGAAAAACTTAGAATATAAGAAACGCACAGTGTAGTACATAGTATATGATGAGTTGCACTGAAAAACTTAGAATTTACTGAAAAACCCGCATTACACGAAATGCACAGTGTAGTACATAGTATATGAGTGAGTTGCACTGAAAAACTTAGAATATAAGAAACGCACAGTGTAGTACATAGTATATGAGTGAGTTGCACTGAAAAACTTAGAATATAAGAAACGCACAGTGTAGTACATAGTATATGAGTGAGTTGCACTGAAAAACTTAGAATATAAGACACGCACAGTGTAGTACATAGTATATGAGTGAGTTGCACTGAAAAACTTAGAATATAAGAAACTCACAGTGTAGTACATAGTATATGAGTGAGTTGCACTGAAAAACTTAGAATATAAGAAACGCACAGTGTAGTACATAGTATATGAGTGAGTTGCACTCAAAAACTTAGAATATGAGAAACGCACAGTGTAGTACATAGTATATGAGTGAGTTGCACTGAAAAACTTAGAATATAAGAAACGCACAGTGTAGTACATGGTATATGAGTGAGTTGCACTGAAAAACTTAGAATATAAGAAACGCACAGTGAAGTACATAGTATATGAGTGAGTTGCACTGAAAAACTTAGAATATAAGCAACGCACAGTGTAGTACATAGTATATGAGTGAGTTGCACTGAAAAACTTAGAATATAAGAAACGCACAGTGTAGTACATAGTATATGAGTGAGTTGCACTGAAAAACTTAGAATATAAGAAACACACAGTGTAGTACATAGTATATGAGTGAGTTGCACTGAAAAACTTAGAATTTACTGAAAAACCCGCATTAGACGAAATGCACAGTGTAGTACATAGTATATGAGTGAGTTGCACTGAAAAACTTAGAATATAAGAAACTCACAGTGTAGTACATAGTATATGAGTGAGTTGCACTGAAAAACTTAGAATATAAGAAACGCACAGTGTAGTACATAGTATATGAGTGAGTTGCACTGAAAAACTTAGAATATAAGAAACGCACAGTGTAGTACATAGTATATGAGTGAGTTGCACTGAAAAACTTAGAATATAAGAAACGCACAGTGTAGTACATAGTATATGAGTGAGTTGCACTGAAAAACTTAGAATATAAGAAACGCACAGTGTAGTACATAGTATATGAGTGAGTTGCACTGAAAAACTTAGAATATAAGAAACGCACAGTGTAGTACATAGTATATGAGTGAGTTGCACTGAAAAACTTAGAATATAAGCAACGCACAGTGTAGTACATAGTATATGAGTGAGTTGCACTGAAAAACTAGAATATAAGAAACGCACAGTGTAGTACATAGTATATGAGTGAGTTGCACTGAAAAACTTAGAATATAAGAAACACACAGTGTAGTACATAGTATATGAGTGAGTTGCACTGAAAAACTTAGAATTTACTGAAAAACCCGCATTACACGAAATGCAC
This sequence comes from Mus caroli, assembly GCF_978045245.1. Classification (NCBI taxonomy): domain Eukaryota; kingdom Metazoa; phylum Chordata; class Mammalia; order Rodentia; family Muridae; genus Mus; species Mus caroli. The sequence goes on from NW_028227280.1 coordinate 5,629,882, forward strand.
AGTGTAGTACATAGTATATGAGTGAGTTGCACTGAAAAACTTAGAATATAAGAAACGCACAGTGTAGTACATAGTATATGAGTGAGTTGCACTGAAAACTTAGAATATAAGAAACGCACAGTGTAGTACATAGTATATGGGTGAGTTGCACTGAAAAACTTAGAATATAAGCAACGCACAGTGTAGTACATAGTATATGAGTGAGTTGCACTGAAAAACTAGAATATAAGAAACGCACAGTGTAGTACATAGTATATGTGTGAGTTGCACTGAAAAACTTAGAATATAAGAAACACACAGTGTAGTACATAGTATATGAGTGAGTTGCACTGAAAAACTTAGAATTTACTGAAAAACCCGCATTACACGAAATGCACAGTGTAGTACATAGTATATGAGTGAGTTGCACTGAAAAACTTAGAATATAAGAAACGCACAGTGTAGTACATAGTATATGAGTGAGTTGCACTGAAAACTTAGAATATAAGAAACGCACAGTGTAGTACATAGTATATGAGTGAGTTGCACTGAAAAACTTAGAATATAAGCAACGCACAGTGTAGTACATAGTATATGAGTGAGTTGCACTGAAAAACTTAGAATATAAGCAACGCACAGTGTAGTACATAGTATATGAGTGAGTTGCACTGAAAAACTAGAATATAAGAAACGCACAGTGTAGTACATAGTATATGAGTGAGTTGCACTGAAAAACTTAGAATATAAGAAACACACAGTGTAGTACATAGTATATGAGTGAGTTGCACTGAAAAACTTAGAATTTACTGAAAAACCCGCATTACACGAAATGCACAGTGTAGTACATAGTATATGAGTGAGTTGCACTGAAAAACTTAGAATATAAGAAACGCACAGTGTAGTACATAGTATATGAGTGAGTTGCACTCAAAAACTTAGAATATAAGAAACGCACAGTGTAGTACATAGTATATGAGTGAGTTGAACTGAAAATCTTAGAATATAAGAAACGCACAGTGTAGTACATAGTATATGAGTGAGTTGCACTGAAAAACTTAGAATATAAGAAACGCACAGTGTAGTACATGGTATATGAGTGAGTTGCACTGAAAAACTTAGAATATAAGAAACGCACAGTGTAGTACATAGTATATGAGTGAGTTGCACTGAAAAACTTAGAATATAAGAAACGCACAGTGTAGTACATAGTATATGAGTGAGTTGCACTGAAAAACTTAGAATATAAGAAACGCACATTTAGTACATAGTATATGAGTGAGTTGCACTGAAAAACTTAGAATTTACTGAAAAAGCCGCAATACACGAAATGCACAGTGTAGTACATAGTATATGTGTGAGTTGCACTGAAAAACTTAGAATATAAGAAACGCACAGTGTAGTACATAGTATATGAGTGAGTTGCACTGAAAAACTTAGAATTTACTGAAAACCCGCATTACACGAAATGCACAGTGTAGTACATAGTATATGAGTGAGTTGCACTGAAAAACTTAGAATATAAGAAACGCACAGTGTAGTACATTGTATATGAGTGAGTTGCACTGAAAAACTTAGAATTTAAGAAACGCACAGTGTAGTACATAGTATATGAGTGAGTTGCACTGAAAAACTTAGAATATAAGAAACGCACAGTGTAGTACATTGTATATGAGTGAGTTGCACTGAAAAACTTAGAATTTAAGAAACGCACAGTGTAGTACATAGTATATGAGTGAGTTGCACTGAAAAACTTAGAATATAAGAAACGCACAGTGTAGTACATAGTATATGAGTGAGTTGCACTCAAAAACTTAGAATATAAGAAACGCACAGTGTAGTACATAGTATATGAGTGAGTTGCACTGAAAAACTTAGAATTTAAGAAACGCACAGTGTAGTACATAGTATATGAGTGAGTTGCACTGAAAAACTTAGAATATAAGAAACGCACAGTGTAGTATATAGTATATGAGTGAGTTGCACTGAAAAACTTAGAATATAAGAAACGCACAGTGTAGTACATAGTATATGAGTGAGTTGCACTCAAAAACTTAGAATATAAGAAACGCACATATAGTACATAGTATATGAATGAGTTGCACTGAAAAACTTAGAATTTACTGAAAAAATCGCATTACACGAAATGCACAGTGTAGTACATCGTATATGAGTGAGTTGCACTGAAAAACTTAGAATATAAGAAACGCACAGTGTAGTACATAGTATATGAGTGAGTTGCACTGAAAAACTTAGAATATAAGAAACGCACAGTGTAGTACATAGTATATGAGTGAGTTGCACTGAAAAACTTAGAATATAAGAAACGCACAGTGTAGTACATAGTATATGAGTGAGTTGCACTGAAAAACTTAGAATATAAGAAACGCACAGTGTAGTACATAGTATATGAGTGAGTTGCACTGAAAAACTTAGAATATAAGAAACGCACAGTGTAGTACATAGTATATGAGTGAGTTGCACTGAAAAACTTAGAATTTAAGAAACGCACAGTGTAGTACATAGTATATGAGTGAGTTGCACTGAAAAACTTAGAATATAAGAAACGCACAGTGTAGTACATAGTATATGAGCGAGTTGCACTGAAAAACTTAGAATATAAGAAACGCACAGTGTAGTACATAGTATATGAGCGAGTTGCACTGAAAAACTTAGAATATAAGAAACGCACAGTGTAGTACATAGTATATGAGTGAGTTGCCCTGAAAAACTTAGAATATAAGAAACGCACAGTGTAGTACATAGTATATGAGTGAGTTGCACTGAAAAACTTAGAATTTACTGAAAAACCCGCATTACACGAAATGCACAGTGTAGTACATAGTATATGAGAGAGTTGCACTGAAAAACTTAGAATATAAGAAACGCACAGTGTAGTACATAGTATATGAGTGAGTTGCACTGAAAAACTTAGAATATAAGAAACGCACAGTGTAGTACATAGTATATGAGTGAGTTGCACTGAAAAACTTAGAATATAAGAAACGCACAGTGTAGTACATAGTATATGAGTGAGTTGCCCTGAAAAACTTAGAATTTAAGAAACGCACAGTGTAGTACACAGTATATGAGTGAGTTGCACTGAAAAACTTAGAATTTAAGAAACGCAGGTGTAGTACATAGTATATGAGTGAGTAGCACTGAAAAACTTAGAATATAAGAAACGCACAGTGTAGTACATAGTATATGAGTGAATTGCACTGAAAAACTTAGAATTTACTGAAAAACCCGCATTAGACGAAATGCACAGTGTAGTACATTGTATATGAGTGAGTTGCACTGAAAAACTTAGAATTTACTGAAAAACCCGCATTAGACGAAATGCAGAGTGTAGTACATTGTATATGAGTGAGTTGCACTGAAAAACTTAGAATTTACTGAAAAACCCGCATTAGACGAAATGCACAGTGTAGTATATTGTATATGAGTGAGTTGCACTGAAAAACTTAGAATTTACTGAAAAACCCGCATTAGACGAAATGCACAGTGTAGTATATTGTATATGAGTGAGTTGCACTGAAAAACTTAGAATTTACTGAAAAACCCGCATTAGACGAAATGCACAGTGTAGTACATTGTATGAGTGAGTTGCACTGAAAAACTTAGAATTTACTGAAAAACCCGCATTAGACGAAATGCACAGTGTAGTACATAGTATATGAGTGAGTTGCACTGAAAAACTTAGAATATAAGAAACTCACAGTGTAGTACATAGTATATGAGTGAGTTGCACTGAAAAACTTAGAATATAAGAAACGCACAGTGTAGTACATAGTATATGAGTGAGTTGCACTGAAAAACTTAGAATATAAGAAACGCACAGTGTAGTACATAGTATATGAGTGAGTTGCACTGAAAAACTTAGAATATAAGAAACGCACAGTGTAGTACATAGTATATGAGTGAGTTGCACTGAAAAACTTAGAATATAAGAAACGCACAGTGTAGTACATAGTATATGAGTGAGTTGCACTGAAAAACTTAGAATATAAGAAACGCACAGTGTAGTACATAGTATATGAGTGAGTTGCACTGAAAAACTTAGAATATAAGCAACGCACAGTGTAGTACATAGTATATGAGTGAGTTGACTGAAAAACTAGAATATAAGAAACGCACAGTGTAGTACATAGTATATGAGTGAGTTGCACTGAAAAACTTAGAATATAAGAAACACACAGTGTAGTACATAGTATATGAGTGAGTTGCACTGAAAAACTTAGAATTTACTGAAAAACCCGCATTAGACGAAATGCACAGTGTAGTACATAGTATATGAGTGAGTTGCACTGAAAAACTTAGAATATAAGAAACTCACAGTGTAGTACATAGTATATGAGTGAGTTGCACTGAAAAACTTAGAATATAAGAAACGCACAGTGTAGTACATAGTATATGAGTGAGTTGCACTGAAAAACTTAGAATATAAGAAACGCACAGTGTAGTACATAGTATATGAGTGAGTTGCACTGAAAAACTTAGAATATAAGAAACGCACAGTGTAGTACATAGTATATGAGTGAGTTGCACTGAAAAACTTAGAATATAAGAAACGCACAGTGTAGTACATAGTATATGAGTGAGTTGCACTGAAAAACTTAGAATATAAGAAACGCACAGTGTAGTACATAGTATATGAGTGAGTTGCACTGAAAAACTTAGAATATAAGCAACGCACAGTGTAGTACATAGTATATGAGTGAGTTGCACTGAAAAACTAGAATATAAGAAACGCACAGTGTAGTACATAGTATATGAGTGAGTTGCACTGAAAAACTTAGAATATAAGAAACACACAGTGTAGTACATAGTATATGAGTGAGTTGCACTGAAAAACTTAGAATTTACTGAAAAACCCGCATTACACGAAATGCACAGTGTAGTACATAGTATATGAGTGAGTTGCACTGAAAAACTTAGAATATAAGAAACGCACAGTGTAGTACATAGTATATGAGTGAGTTGCACTGAAAACTTAGAATATAAGAAACGCACAGTGTAGTACATAGTATATGGGTGAGTTGCACTGAAAAACTTAGAATATAAGCAACGCACAGTGTAGTACATAGTATATGAGTGAGTTGCACTGAAAAACTAGAATATAAGAAACGCACAGTGTAGTACATAGTATATGAGTGAGTTGCACTGAAAAACTTAGAATATAAGAAACACACAGTGTAGTACATAGTATATGAGTGAGTTGCACTGAAAAACTTAGAATTTACTGAAAAACCCGCATTACACGAAATGCACAGTGTAGTACATAGTATATGAGTGAGTTGCACTGAAAAACTTAGAATATAAGAAACGCACAGTGTAGTACATAGTATATGAGTGAGTTGCACTGAAAACTTAGAATATAAGAAACGCACAGTGTAGTACATAGTATATGAGTGAGTTGCACTGAAAAACTTAGAATATAAGCAACGCACAGTGTAGTACATAGTATATGAGTGAGTTGCACTGAAAAACTTAGAATATAAGCAACGCACAGTGTAGTACATAGTATATGAGTGAGTTGCACTGAAAAACTAGAATATAAGAAACGCACAGTGTAGTACATAGTATATGAGTGAGTTGCACTGAAAAACTTAGAATATAAGAAACACACAGTGTAGTACATAGTATATGAGTGAGTTGCACTGAAAAACTTAGAATTTACTGAAAAACCCGCATTACACGAAATGCACAGTGTAGTACATAGTATATGAGTGAGTTGCACTGAAAAACTTAGAATATAAGAAACGCACAGTGTAGTACATAGTATATGAGTGAGTTGCACTCAAAAACTTAGAATATAAGAAACGCACAGTGTAGTACATAGTATATGAGTGAGTTGAACTGAAAATCTTAGAATATAAGAAACGCACAGTGTAGTACATAGTATATGAGTGAGTTGCACTGAAAAACTTAGAATATAAGAAACGCACAGTGTAGTACATGGTATATGAGTGAGTTGCACTGAAAAACTTAGAATATAAGAAACGCACAGTGTAGTACATAGTATATGAGTGAGTTGCACTGAAAAACTTAGAATATAAGAAACGCACAGTGTAGTACATAGTATATGAGTGAGTTGCACTGAAAAACTTAGAATATAAGAAACGCACATTTAGTACATAGTATATGAGTGAGTTGCACTGAAAAACTTAGAATTTACTGAAAAAGCCGCAATACACGAAATGCACAGTGTAGTACATAGTATATGTGTGAGTTGCACTGAAAAACTTAGAATATAAGAAACGCACAGTGTAGTACATAGTATATGAGTGAGTTGCACTGAAAAACTTAGAATTTACTGAAAACCCGCATTACACGAAATGCACAGTGTAGTACATAGTATATGAGTGAGTTGCACTGAAAAACTTAGAATATAAGAAACGCACAGTGTAGTACATTGTATATGAGTGAGTTGCACTGAAAAACTTAGAATTTAAGAAACGCACAGTGTAGTACATAGTATATGAGTGAGTTGCACTGAAAAACTTAGAATATAAGAAACGCACAGTGTAGTACATTGTATATGAGTGAGTTGCACTGAAAAACTTAGAATTTAAGAAACGCACAGTGTAGTACATAGTATATGAGTGAGTTGCACTGAAAAACTTAGAATATAAGAAACGCACAGTGTAGTACATAGTATATGAGTGAGTTGCACTCAAAAACTTAGAATATAAGAAACGCACAGTGTAGTACATAGTATATGAGTGAGTTGCACTGAAAAACTTAGAATTTAAGAAACGCACAGTGTAGTACATAGTATATGAGTGAGTTGCACTGAAAAACTTAGAATATAAGAAACGCACAGTGTAGTATATAGTATATGAGTGAGTTGCACTGAAAAACTTAGAATATAAGAAACGCACAGTGTAGTACATAGTATATGAGTGAGTTGCACTCAAAAACTTAGAATATAAGAAACGCACATATAGTACATAGTATATGAATGAGTTGCACTGAAAAACTTAGAATTTACTGAAAAAATCGCATTACACGAAATGCACAGTGTAGTACATCGTATATGAGTGAGTTGCACTGAAAAACTTAGAATATAAGAAACGCACAGTGTAGTACATAGTATATGAGTGAGTTGCACTGAAAAACTTAGAATATAAGAAACGCACAGTGTAGTACATAGTATATGAGTGAGTTGCACTGAAAAACTTAGAATATAAGAAACGCACAGTGTAGTACATAGTATATGAGTGAGTTGCACTGAAAAACTTAGAATATAAGAAACGCACAGTGTAGTACATAGTATATGAGTGAGTTGCACTGAAAAACTTAGAATATAAGAAACGCACAGTGTAGTACATAGTATATGAGTGAGTTGCACTGAAAAACTTAGAATTTAAGAAACGCACAGTGTAGTACATAGTATATGAGTGAGTTGCACTGAAAAACTTAGAATATAAGAAACGCACAGTGTAGTACATAGTATATGAGCGAGTTGCACTGAAAAACTTAGAATATAAGAAACGCACAGTGTAGTACATAGTATATGAGCGAGTTGCACTGAAAAACTTAGAATATAAGAAACGCACAGTGTAGTACATAGTATATGAGTGAGTTGCCCTGAAAAACTTAGAATATAAGAAACGCACAGTGTAGTACATAGTATATGAGTGAGTTGCACTGAAAAACTTAGAATTTACTGAAAAACCCGCATTACACGAAATGCACAGTGTAGTACATAGTATATGAGAGAGTTGCACTGAAAAACTTAGAATATAAGAAACGCACAGTGTAGTACATAGTATATGAGTGAGTTGCACTGAAAAACTTAGAATATAAGAAACGCACAGTGTAGTACATAGTATATGAGTGAGTTGCACTGAAAAACTTAGAATATAAGAAACGCACAGTGTAGTACATAGTATATGAGTGAGTTGCCCTGAAAAACTTAGAATTTAAGAAACGCACAGTGTAGTACACAGTATATGAGTGAGTTGCACTGAAAAACTTAGAATTTAAGAAACGCACAGTGTAGTACATAGTATATGAGTGAGTAGCACTGAAAAACTTAGAATATAAGAAACGCACAGTGTAGTACATAGTATATGAGTGAATTGCACTGAAAAACTTAGAATTTACTGAAAAACCCGCATTAGACGAAATGCACAGTGTAGTACATTGTATATGAGTGAGTTGCACTGAAAAACTTAGAATTTACTGAAAAACCCGCATTAGACGAAATGCAGAGTGTAGTACATTGTATATGAGTGAGTTGCACTGAAAAACTTAGAATTTACTGAAAAACCCGCATTAGACGAAATGCACAGTGTAGTATATTGTATATGAGTGAGTTGCACTGAAAAACTTAGAATTTACTGAAAAACCCGCATTAGACGAAATGCACAGTGTAGTATATTGTATATGAGTGAGTTGCACTGAAAAACTTAGAATTTACTGAAAAACCCGCATTAGACGAAATGCACAGTGTAGTACATTGTATGAGTGAGTTGCACTGAAAAACTTAGAATTTACTGAAAAACCCGCATTAGGCGAAATGCACAGTGTAGTACATTGTATATGAGTGAGTTGCA